>NW_026290873.1:0-180000 GCF_023373465.1 Oncorhynchus keta | reverse complement strand
AAGGTCTGACCCTAGTCTAAAGGTCTGACCCTAGTCTAAAGGTCTGACCCTAGTCTAAAGGTCTGACCCTAGTCTAAAGGTCTGACTCTAGTCTGAAGGTCTGACCCTAGTCTAAAGGTCATGTGACCCCCCCAGTAGGACTATTACTTTGTAGTTCTCTCTTTGTAGTTCTCTCTTCTTTGTAGTTCTCTCTTCTTTGTAGTTCTCTCTTCTTTGTAGTTCTCTCTTCTTTGTAGTTCTCTCTTTGTAGTTATCTCTTCTTTGTAGTTCTCTCTTCTTTGTAGTTCTCTCTTCTTTGTAGTTCTCTCTTTGTAGTTCTCTCTTCTTTGTAGTTCTCTCTTTGTAGTTATCTCTTCTTTGTAGTTCTCCCTTCTTTATAGTTCTCTCTTCAATCATGTTTACACGCTTTCTCCTCTAATGGTACATCTCAGGTGCAGCTTTGCTATGTGAACAGGTCTAAAGCTCTCAAATTAAGATGTGAACGTCAAAGCCTGCTTGTGTCACCCCCTCTCCAGGACTATGACTTTGTATTGAAGGGACTGGCTCGCCTGTTGGTAAACCCTCTGATGCAGACCTACCTGCCCAACTCCACCAAGAAGATCCAGTTTCACCAGGAGCTGCTGGTGCTCTTCTGGAAGCTCTGTGACTTCAATAAGGTCATTTATAATATATTATTATTGTACATTACTATCATATTATATTTTATTATATTATAATAAGGTAGGAGACTAGCCTGATCCCAGATCTGTGTTATTCCTTACCATAGTGTAGGAGTGCTAAGCTATACAGCACAAACAGATCTAGGACCAGGCTGTCAGGAAACCATACAGGTTGTTATTGTGTGGACTGTATTCAAATGAGCCACGTTATATTTGAAAAAAACTCAATTTTAGCTCGATGCACCTTCTGACATCATCATCATCAGTGAATAAACAACAGGTAGAAGACAGGTACATACATAATATATCATATTGACATAATCAGTGAATAGACAACAGGTAGAAGACAGGTACGGTTGAAGTCAGAATTTTACATACACTTAGGTTGGAGTCATTAAAACTTGTTTTTCAACAACTCCACAAATGCCTTGTTAACAAACTATAGTTTTGGCAAGTCGTTTAGGACATCTACCTTGTGCACAACACAAGTCATTTTCCCAACAATTTTTTGCAGACAGATTATTTCACTTATAATTCACTGTATCACAATTCCAGTGGGTCAGAGGTTTACATACACTAAGTTGACTGTGCCAAACAGCTTGGAAAATTCCAGAAAATTATGTCATGGCTTTAGAAGCTTCTGATAGGCTAATTGACATAATTTGAGTCAATTGGATGTGTACCTGTGGATGTATTTCAAGGCCTACCTTCAAACTCAGTGTCTCTTTGCTTGGCATCATGGGAAAATCAAAAGAAATCAGCCAAGACCTCAGGAATAAAAATTGTAGACCTCCACAAGTCTGGTTCATCCTTGGGAGCAAGTTCCAAATGCCTGAAGGTACCACATTCATCTGTACAAACAATAGTACACAAGTATAAACACCATGGAACCACGAAACCGTCATACCGCTCAGGAAGGAGACTCATTCGGTCTCCTAGAGATGAACGTAATTTGGTGCGAAACGTGCAAATGAATCCCAGAACAACAGCAAAGGACCTTGTGAAGATGCTGGAGGACACAGGTACAAAAGTATCTATATCCACAGTAAAACGAGTCCTATATCGACGTAACCTGAAAGGCCGCTCAGCAAGGAAGAAGCCACTGCTCCAAAAAAAGCCAGACTACCGTTTGCAACTGCACATGGGGACAAAGATCATACTTTTTGGAGAAATGTCCTCTGGTCTTATAAAACAAAAATAGAACTGTTAGGCCCTAGTGACCATCATTATGTTTGGAGGAATAAGGGGGAGGCTTGCAAGCCGAAGAACAACATCCCAACCATGAAACACGGGGTGGCAGCATCATGTTGTGGAAGTGCTTTGCTGCAGGAGGGACTGGTGCACTTCACAAAATAGATGGCATCATGAAGTAGGAAAATTATGTAGATATATTGAAGCAATATCTAAAGACATCAGTCAGGAAGTTAAAGCTTGGTCGCAAATGGGTCTTCCAAATGGACAATGACCCCAAGCACACTCCCAAAGTTGTGGCAAAATGGCTTAAGGACAACAAAGTCAAGGTATTGGAGTGGCCATCACAAAGCCCTGACTTCAATCCCATAGAAAATGTGTGGACAGAACTGAAAAAATGTGTGCGAGCAAGGAGGCCTACAAATGTGATTCAGTTACACCAGCTCTGTCAGGAGGAATGGACCAAATTTCACCCAACTTATTGTGGCAAGCTTGTGGAAGGCTTCCCAAAACGTTTGATCCAAGTTAAACAATTTAAAGGCAATGCTCCCAAATACTAACTGAGTGTATGTAAACTTCTGACCCACAGGGAATGTGATGAAAGAAATTAAAACTGAAATAAATAATTCTCTCTACCATTATTCTGACATTTCATATTCTTAAAATAAAGTGGTGATCCTAACAGACCTTGTGAAAAACTGAGTTTAAATGTATTTGGCTAAGGTGTATGTAGACTTCTGACTTCAACTGTACATACATAATATACCATATTTACATCATCAATATTTACATCATCAGTGAATACACAAAATGTAGAAGACAAGTACAAACATAGTATACCATATTGACAGTAATGTTACATTTCGTAGCCAGGATTATCAAAATCTTCATTGAAAATCTATAAAAGAGTCAAATAGAATAGAGGAATAGCCTGCCCTCAACAGAGATATAATAGAGGAATAGCCTGCCCTCAACAGAGATATAATAGAGGAATAGCCTACCCTCAACAGAGATAGAATAGAGGAATAGCCTGCCCTCAACAGAGATATAATAGAGGAATAGCCTACCCTCAACAGAGATAGAATAGAGGAATAGCCTGCCCTCAACAGAGATATAATAGAGGAATAGCCTACCCTCAACAGAGATAGAATAGAGGAATAGCCTGCCCTCAACAGAGATATAATAGAGGAATAGCCTGCCCTCAACAGAGATATAATAGAGGAATAGCCTACCCTCAACAGAGATAGAATAGAGGAATAGCCTACCCTCAACAGAGATAGAATAGAGGAATAGCCTGCCCTCAACAGAGATATAATAGAGGAATAGCCTACCCTCAACAGAGATAGAATAGAGGAATAGCCTACCCTCAACAGAGATAGAATAGAGGAATAGCCTGCCCTCAACAGAGATATAATAGAGGAATAGCCTACCCTCAACAGAGATAGAATAGAGGAATAGCCTGCCCTCAACAGAGATATAATAGAGGAATAGCCTACCCTCAACAGAGATAGAATAGAGGAATAGCCTGCCCTCAACAGAGATATAATAGAGGAATAGCCTACCCTCAACAGAGATAGAATAGAGGAATAGCCTACCCTCAACAGAGATAGAATAGAGGAATAGCCTGCCCTCAACAGAGATAGAATAGAGGAATAGCCTACCCTCAACAGAGATAGAATAGAGGAATAGCCTGCCCTCAACAGAGATAGAATAGAGGAATAGCCGACCCTCAACAGAGATAGAATAGAGGAATAGCCTACCCTCAACAGAGATAGAATAGAGGAATAGCCTGCCCTCAACAGAGATAGAATAGAGGAATAGCCTGCCCTCAACAGAGATAGAATAGAGGAATAGCCTACCCTCAACAGAGATAGAATAGAGGAATAGCCTGCCCTCAACAGAGATATAATAGAGGAATAGCCTACCCTCAACAGAGATAGAATAGAGGAATAGCCTGCCCTCAACAGAGATAGAATAGAGGAATAGCCGACCCTCAACAGAGATAGAATAGAGGAATAGCCTACCCTCAACAGAGATAGAATAGAGGAATAGCCTGCCCTCAACAGAGATAGAATAGAGGAATAGCCTGCCCTCAACAGAGATAGAATAGAGGAATAGCCTACCCTCAACAGAGATATAATAGAGGAATAGCCTGCCCTCAACAGAGATATAATAGAGGAATAGCCTGCCCTCAACAGAGATATAATAGAGGAATAGCCTACCCTCAACAGAGATAGAATAGAGGAATAGCCTACCCTCAACAGAGATAGAATAGAGGAATAGCCTGCCCTCAACAGAGATATAATAGAGGAATAGCCTACCCTCAACAGAGATAGAATAGAGGAATAGCCTACCCTCAACAGAGATAGAATAGAGGAATAGCCTGCCCTCAACAGATATATAATAGAGGAATAGCCTACCCTCAACAGAGATAGAATAGAGGAATAGCCTGCCCTCAACAGAGATATAATAGAGGAATAGCCTACCCTCAACAGAGATAGAATAGAGGAATAGCCTGCCCTCAACAGAGATATAATAGAGGAATAGCCTACCCTCAACAGAGATAGAATAGAGGAATAGCCTACCCTCAACAGAGATAGAATAGAGGAATAGCCTGCCCTCAACAGAGATATAATAGAGGAATAGCCTACCCTCAACAGAGATAGAATAGAGGAATAGCCTGCCCTCAACAGAGATAGAATAGAGGAATAGCCGACCCTCAACAGAGATAGAATAGAGGAATAGCCTACCCTCAACAGAGATAGAATAGAGGAATAGCCTGCCCTCAACAGAGATAGAATAGAGGAATAGCCTGCCCTCAACAGAGATAGAATAGAGGAATAGCCTGCCCTCAACAGAGATAGAATAGAGGAATAGCCTGCCCTCAACAGAGATATAATAGAGGAATAGCCTGCCCTCAACAGAGATAGAATAGAGGAATAGCCTACCCTCAACAGAGATAGAATAGAGGAATAGCCTGCCCTCAACAGAGATAGAATAGAGGAATAGCCTGCCCTCAACAGAGATAGAATAGAGGAATAGCCGACCCTCAACAGAGATAGAATAGAGGAATAGCCTGCCCTCAACAGAGATATAATAGAGGAATAGCCTACCCTCAACAGAGATAGAATAGAGGAATAGCCTACCCTCAACAGAGATAGAATAGAGGAATAGCCTGCCCTCAACAGAGATATAATAGAGGAATAGCCTACCCTCAACAGAGATAGAATAGAGGAATAGCCTGCCCTCAACAGAGATAGAATAGAGGAATAGCCATTCCTCAACAGAGATAGAATAGAGGAATAGCCTACCCTCAACAGAGATAGAATAGAGGAATAGCCTGCCCTCAACAGAGATAGAATAGAGGAATAGCCTGCCCTCAACAGAGATAGAATAGAGGAATAGCCTGCCCTCAACAGAGATAGAATAGAGGAATAGCCTGCCCTCAACAGAGATAGAATAGAGGAATAGCCTGCCCTCAACAGAGATAGAATAGAGGAATAGCCTGCCCTCAACAGAGATAGAATAGAGGAATAGCCTACCCTCAACAGAGATAGAATAGAGGAATAGCCTGCCCTCAACAGAGATAGAATAGAGGAATAGCCTGCCCTCAACAGAGATAGAATAGAGGAATAGCCGACCCTCAACAGAGATAGAATAGAGGAATAGCCTGCCCTCAACAGAGATAGAATAGAGGAATAGCCGACCCTCAACAGAGATAGAATAGAGGAATAGAATAGAGGAATAGAATAGAGGAATAGCCTGCCCTCAACAGAGATAGAATAGAGGAATAGCCTGCCCTCAACAGAGATAGAATAGAGGAATAGAATAGAGGAATAGAATAGAGGAATAGAATAGAGGAATAGAATAGAGGAATAGCCTGCCCTCAACAGAGATAGAATAGAGGAATAGCCTGCCCTCAACAGAGATAGAATAGAGGAATAGCCTGCCCTCAACAGAGATAGAATAGAGGAATAGCCTACCCTCAACAGAGATAGAATAGAGGAATAGCCTGCCCTCAACAGAGATAGAATAGAGGAATATCCTAACCTCAACAGAGATAGAATAGAGGAATAGCCTGCCCTCAACAGAGATAGAATAGAGGAATAGCCTGCCCTCAACAGAGATATAATAGAGGAATAGCCTGCCCTCAACAGAGATAGAATAGAGGAATAGCCTGCCCTCAACAGAGATAGAATAGAGGAATAGCCGACCCTCAACAGAGATAGAATAGAGGAATAGCCTGCCCTCAACAGAGATAGAATAGAGGAATAGCCGACCCTCAACAGAGATAGAATAGAGGAATAGCCTGCCCTCAACAGAGATAGAATAGAGGAATAGCCGACCCTCAACAGAGATAGAATAGAGGAATAGCCTGCCCTCAACAGAGATAGAATAGAGGAATAGCCGACCCTCAACAGAGATAGAATAGAGGAATAGCCGACCCTCAACAGAGATAGAATAGAGGAATAGCCTGCCCTCAACAGAGATAGAATAGAGGAATAGCCAACCCTCAACAGAGATAGAATAGAGGAATAGCCTGCCCTCAACAGAGATAGAATAGAGGAATAGCCAACCCTCAACAGAGATAGAATAGAGGAATAGCCTGCCCTCAACAGAGATAGAATAGAGGAATAGCCAACCCTCAACAGAGAAACAAACATGCAACACATTCTAATAACCATACCACCGTCTCTCTGCCCATCACAGAAGTTCCTGTTCTTTGTTTTGAAGAGCAGTGATGTTCTGGACATCTTGGTACCCATCCTCTTCTACCTTAATGACGCCCGGGCCGACCAGTGTGAGTACAGTCTGTAGACACACACACACGGATAGACCTATCCTATGAACGATTGCAGGGTGTGAGTATAGTTTGTAGGGACTGGAATAAACTATATATCTGTCTGTAGGGACTGGAATATACTATATATCTGTCTGTATGGACTGGAATATACTATATATTTGTCTGTAGGGACTGGAATATACTATATATCTTTCTGTAGGGACTGGTCTGTAGGGACTGGAATATACTATATATCTGTCTGTAGGGATTGGAATATACTATATATCTGTCTGTAGGGACTGGAATATACTATATATTTGTCTGTAGGGACTGGAATATACTATATATCTGTCTGTAGGGACTGGAATATACTATATATTTGTCTGTAGGGACTGGAATATACTATATATTTGTCTGTAGGGACTGGAATATACTATATATCTGCTAACGGCTGTGAATGTACTATATATCTGTCTGTAGGGACTGGAATATACTATATATCTGCTAACGGCTGTGAATGTACTATATATCTGTCTGTAGGGACTGGAATATACTATATATCTGTCTGTAGGGACTGGAATATACTATATATCTGCTAACGGCTGTGAATGTCTGCTTTATTAACGTATGCCTTGGTAATGGTTTTAGTGATCGTCTCTCGCTCTGTGTGTGTGTGTGTGTGTGTGTGTGTGTGTGTGTGTGTGTGTGTGTGTGTGTCTGCTGCAGCCCGTGTGGGTCTCATGCACATCGGTGTCTTCATCCTGCTACTGCTGAGTGGAGAGAGGAACTTTGGCGTGCGTCTCAACAAGCCCTACTCTGTCCACGTACCTATGGACATCCCAGTGTTTACAGGGACCCACGCCGACCTACTCATAGTAGTAAGACTCTGCCATAAAAGTTACAGTAGGTGACAGTATAGATATAGAATGAATAGAATATATCTCTGTGGAATACAGTGTGACTGTAGCAAATGGATTAATTCTGCAGGCAATATTACATTTTCTGTGATCTGCCTCTGTGTGTTAAATAAAAAGCCTCTCCAGTTATAGCTTAGTGTCTTTATTACACTAAGATTCAAATAGTATTTCATTCAAATATTTGTAATTGAGCCTGGAGTGCCAAATGGGCGGGGTTCTCTCTATTGGGACTCTCGCATTGGTTCCATTGCGCCAAGCAAAATCAATGAAACCCAGATAAAGCATTTGAATGGAAACAAATATTATTTGAATCCAGGTCCTATAGAAATATAATTGCTACAACAGACATTCAAGTCAATAAATGTTCTCTGATGGGTGGCTTGACGGCGATTGAGTGTACCCATAAGTGTTCCAGTCAAATTGCCCTTGTCCCTTCTAGTAATTCTATCTCTATGTCTGTACCTCTGTGTGATCTCCAGGTGTTCCACAAGATCATCACCAGCGGCCACCAGCGTCTCCAGCCTCTTTTTGACTGCCTGCTCACCATCGTAGTGAATGGCGAGTATCTCTGCACTGGCTCCATCTGCTGGTCAAATATGCACATGGTTCTTTATTTATTTATTCAACCTTCATTTGACCAGGAAAGTCCCATTGAGATACGTGGTCTATTTTACAAAAGAGACCTGGCCAAGAAGGCAGCAGTAGTCATTACAGCGTTACAGCGTTACATTACAGCAGTAGTCATTACAGCGTTACAGCGTTACATTACAGCGTTACAGCACTTACATTACAACAGTAGTCATTACAGCAGTAGTCATTACAGCAGTAGTCATTACAGCAGTAGTCATTACAGCGTTACATTACAGCAGTAGTCATTACAGCAGTAGTCATTACAGCAGTAGTCATTACAGCAGTAGTCATTACAGCAGTAGTCATTACAGCGTTACATTACAGCAGTAGTCATTACAGCGTTACATTACAGCAGTAGTCATTACAGCGTTACATTACAGCAGTAGTCATTACAGCAGTAGTCATTACAGCGTTACATTACAGCAGTAGTCATTACAGCGTTACATTACAGCAGTAGTCATTACAGCGTTACATTACAGCAGTAGTCATTACAGCAGTAGTCATTACAGCGTTACATTACAGCAGTAGTCATTACAGCGTTACATTACAGCAGTAGTCATTACAGCATTACATTACAGCAGTAGTCATTACAGCAGTAGTCATTACAGCAGTAGTCATTACAACGTTACAGTGTTACATTACAACAGTAGTCATTACAGTGTTACATGACAGCAGTAGTCATTACAGCGTTACATTACAGCAGTAGTCATTACAGCGTTACATTACAGCAGTAGTCATTACAGCAGTAGTCATTACAGCAGTAGTCATTACAGCAGTAGTCATTACAGCAGTAGTCATTACAGCAGTAGTCATTACAGCGTTACATTACAGCAGTAGTCATTACAGCGTTACATTACAGCAGTAGTCATTACAGCGTTACATTACAGCAGTAGTCATTACAGCAGTAGTCATTACAGCAGTAGTCATTACAGCGTTACATTACAGCAGTAGTCATTACAGTGTTACATACCAGCAGTAGTCATTACAATGTTACATTACAGCAGTAGTCATTACAGTGTTACATTACAGCAGTAGTCATTACAGCGTTACATTACAGCAGTAGTCATTACAGTGTTACATACCAGCAGTAGTCATTACAGTGTTACATTACAGCAGTAGTCATTACAGTGTTACATTACAGCAGTAGTCATTACAACGTTACATTACAGCAGTAGTCATTACAGCGTTACATTACAGCAGTAGTCATTACAGTGTTACATTACAGCAGTAGTCATTACAGTGTTACATTACAGCAGTAGTCATTACAGTGTTACATTACAGCAGTAGTCATTACAGTGTTACATTACAGCAGTAGTCATTACAACGTTACATTACAGCAGTAGTCATTACAGCGTTACATTACAGCAGTAGTCATTACAGTGTTACATTACAGCAGTAGTCATTACAGCGTTACATTACAGCAGTAGTCATTACAGCAGTAGTCATTACAGCAGTAGTCATTACAGCGTTACATTACAGCAGTAGTCATTACAGTGTTACATACCAGCAGTAGTCATTACAACGTTACATTACAGCAGTAGTCATTACAACGTTACAATGTTACATGACAGCAGTAGTCATTACAGCGTTACATTACAGCAGTAGTCATTACAGTGTTACATACCAGCAGTAGTCATTACAACGTTACATTACAGCAGTAGTCATTACAGTGTTACATACCAGCAGTAGTCATTACAACGTTACATTACAACAGTAGTCATTACAGTGTTACATACCAGCAGTAGTCATTACAGCGTTACATTACAGCAGTAGTCATTACAGCGTTACATTACAGCAGTAGTCATTACAGCGTTACATTACAGCAGTAGTCATTACAGCGTTACAGCACTTACATTACAACAGTAGTCATTACAGCAGTAGTCATTACAGCGTTACATTACAGCAGTAGTCATTACAGCAGTAGTCATTACAGCGTTACAGTGTTACATTACAGCAGTAGTCATTACAGCGTTACATTACAACGTTACATTACAGCAGTAGTCATTACAGTGTTACATACCAGCAGTAGTCATTACAACGTTACATTACAACAGTAGTCATTACAGCGTTACATTACAGCAGAAGTCATTACAGCAGAAGTCATTACAGCAGTAGTCATTACAGCGTTACATTACAGCAGTAGTCATTACAGCGTTACATTACAGCAGTAGTCATTACAGCGTTACATTACAGCAGTAGTCATTACAGCGTTACATTACAGCAGTAGTCATTACAGCGTTACATTACAGCAGTAGTCATTACAGCAGTAGTCATTACAGCGTTACATTACAGCAGTAGTCATTACAGCAGTAGTCATTACAGCGTTACAGTGTTACATTACAGCAGTAGTCATTACAGCGTTACATTACAGCGTTACATTACAGCAGTAGTCATTACAGCGTTACATTACAGCAGTAGTCATTACAGCGTTACATTACAGCAGTAGTCATTACAGCGTTACATTACAGCAGTAGTCATTACAGTGTTACATTACAGCAGTAGTCATTACAGCATTACAGTGTTATATTACAGCAGTAGTCATTACAGCGTTACATTACAGTGTTACATTACAGCAGTAGTCATTACAGCGTTACATTACAGCAGTAGTCATTACAGCGTTACATTACAGCAGTAGTCATTACAGCGTTACATTACAGCAGTAGTCATTACAGCGTTACATTACAGCAGTAGTCATTACAGCGTTACATTACAGCAGTAGTCATTACAGCGTTACATTACAGCAGTAGTCATTACAGCGTTACATTACAGCAGTAGTCATTACAGCAGTAGTCATTACAGCGTTACATTACAACAGTAGTCATTACAGCAGTAGTCATTACAGCGTTACATTACAGCAGTAGTCATTACAGTGTTACATTACAGCAGTAGTCATTACAGCGTTACATTACAGCAGTAGTCATTACAGCAGTAGTCATTACAGCGTTACATTACAGCAGTAGTCATTACAGTGTTACATTACAGCAGTAGTCATTACAGCGTTACATTACAGCAGTAGTCATTACAGCAGTAGTCATTACAGCGTTACATTACAGCAGTAGTCATTACAGTGTTACATTACAGCAGTAGTAATTACAGCGTTACATTACAGCAGTAGTCATTACAGCAGTAGTCATTACAGCGTTACATTACAGCAGTAGTCATCACAGCAGTAGTCATTACAGCAGTAGTCATTACAGCGTTACATTACAGCAGTAGTCATTACAGCATTACAGTAGTCATTACAGCGTTACATTACAGCAGTAGTCATTACAGCGTTACATTACAGCAGTAGTCATTACAGCGTTACATTACAGCAGTAGTCATTACAGCGTTACATTACAGCAGTAGTCATTACAGCGTTACATTACAGCAGTAGTCATTACAGCGTTACATTACAGCAGTAGTCATTACAGCGTTACATTACAGCAGTAGTCATTACAGCGTTACATTACAGCAGTAGTCATTACAGCGTTACATTACAGCAGTAGTCATTACAGCGTTACATTACAGCAGTAGTCATTACAGCAGTAGTCATTACAGCGTTACATTACAGCAGTAGTCATTACAGCAGTAGTCGTTACAGCGTTACATTACAGCAGTAGTCATTACAGTGTTACATTACAGCAGTAGTCATTACAGCGTTACATTACAGTAGTCATTACAGCGTTACATTACAGCAGTAGTCATTACAGCGTTACATTACAGCAGTATTACAGCGTTACATTACAGCAGTAGTCATTACAGCGTTACATTACAGCAGTAGTCATTACAGCGTTACATTACAGCAGTAGTCATTTACAGCAGTAGTCATTACAGCGTTACATTACAGCAGTAGTCATTACAGCGTTACATTACAGCAGTAGTCATTACAGCGTTACATTACAGCAGTAGTCATTACAGCAGTAGTCATTACAGCGTTACATTACAGCAGTAGTCATTACAGCAGTAGTCATTACAGCAGTAGTCATTACAGCTGTAGTCATTACAGCAGTAGTCATTACAGCGTTACATTACAGCAGTAGTCATTACAGCAGTAGTCATTACAGCGTTACATTACAGCAGTAGTCATTACAGCGTTACATTACAGCAGTAGTCATTACAGCGTTACATTACAGCAGTAGTCATTACAGCAGTAGTCATTACAGCGTTACATTACAGCAGTAGTCATTACAGCGTTACATTACAGCAGTAGTCATTACAGCGTTACATTACAGCAGTAGTCATTACAGCGTTACATTACAGCAGTAGTCATTACAGCAGTAGTCATTACAGCGTTACATTACAGCAGTAGTCATTACAGCAGTAGTCATTACAGCAGTAGTCATTACAGCGTTACATTACAGCAGTAGTCATTACAGCGTTACATTACAGCAGTAGTCATTACAGCAGTAGTCATTACAGCAGTAGTCATTACAGCAGTAGTCATTACAGCGTTACATTACAGCAGTAGTCATTACAGCATTACATTACAGCAGTAGTCATTACAGCAGTAGTCATTACAGCAGTAGTCATTACAGCGTTACATTACAGCAGTAGTCATTACAGCGTTACATTACAGCAGTAGTCATTACAGCGTTACATTACAGCAGTAGTCATTACAGCAGTAGTCATTACAGCGTTACATTACAGCAGTAGTCATTACAGCAGTAGTCATTACAGCAGTAGTCATTACAGCGTTACATTACAGCAGTAGTCATTACAGCGTTACATTACAGCAGTAGTCATTACAGCAGTAGTCATTACAGCAGTAGTCATTACAGCAGTACATTACAGCAGTAGTCATTACAGCGTTACATTACAGCAGTAGTCATTACAGCGTTACATTACAGCAGTAGTCATTACAGCGTTACATTACAGCAGTAGTCATTACAGCGTTACATTACAGCAGAAGTCATTACAGCAGTAGTCATTACAGCGTTACATTACAGCAGAAGTCATTACAGCAGTAGTCATTACAGCGTTACATTACAGCAGTAGTCATTACAGCAGTAGTCATTACAGCAGTAGTCATTACAGCAGTAGTCATTACAGCGTTACATTACAGCAGTAGTCATTACAGCGTTACATTACAGCAGTAGTCATTACAGCGTTACATTACAGCAGTAGTCATTACAGCAGTAGTCATTACAGCAGTAGTCATTACAGCGTTACATTACAGCAGTAGTCATTACAGCAGTAGTCATTACAGCAGTAGTCATTACAGCAGTAGTCATTACAGCGTTACATTACAGCAGTAGTCATTACAGCAGTAGTCATTACAGCAGTAGTCATTACAGCGTTACATTACAGCAGTAGTCATTACAGCGTTACATTACAGCAGTAGTCATTACAGCGTTACATTACAGCAGTAGTCATTACAGCAGTAGTCATTACAGCGTTACATTACAGCAGTAGTCATTACAGCGTTACATTACAGCAGTAGTCATTACAGCAGTAGTCATTACAGCGTTACATTACAGCAGTAGTCATTACAGCAGTAGTCATTACAGCAGTAGTCATTACAGCGTTACATTACAGCAGTAGTCATTACAGCGTTACAGTGTTACATTACAGCAGTAGTCATTACAGCGTTACATTACAGCAGTAGTCATTACAGCGTTACATTACAGCAGTAGTCATTACAGCAGTAGTCATTACAGCGTTACATTACAGCAGTAGTCATTACAGCAGTAGTCATTACAGCGTTACATTACAGCTGTAGTCATTACAGCAGTAGTCATTACAGCGTTACATTACAGCAGTAGTCATTACAGCAGTAGTCATTACAGCGTTACATTACAGCAGTAGTCATTACAGCGTTACATTACAGCAGTAGTCATTACAGCGTTACATTACAGCAGTAGTCATTACAGCAGTAGTCATTACAGCGTTACATTACAGCAGTAGTCATTACAGCAGTAGTCATTACAGCGTTACATTACAGCAGTAGTCATTACAGCGTTACATTACAGCAGTAGTCATTACAGCGTTACATTACAGCAGTAGTCATTACAGCGTTACATTACAGCAGTAGTCATTACAGCGTTACATTACAGCAGTAGTCATTACAGCGTTACATTACAGCAGTAGTCATTACAGCAGTAGTCATTACAGCGTTACATTACAGCAGTAGTCATTACAGCAGTAGTCATTACAGCAGTAGTCATTACAGCGTTACATTACAGCAGTAGTCATTACAGCGTTACATTACAGCAGTAGTCATTACAGCAGTAGTCATTACAGCAGTAGTCATTACAGCAGTAGTCATTACAGCGTTACATTACAGCAGTAGTCATTACAGCGTTACATTACAGCAGTAGTCATTACAGCAGTAGCCATTACAGCAGTAGTCATTACAGCGTTACATTACAGCAGTAGCCATTACAGCGTTACATTACAGCAGTAGTCATTACAGCGTTACATTACAGCAGTAGTCATTACAGCAGTAGTCATTACAGCGTTACATTACAGCAGTCATTCATTACAGCAGTAGTCAGTCATTACAGCAGTAGTCATTACAGTAGTCATTACAGCAGTTTACAGCAGTAGTCATTACAGCAGTAGTCATTACAGCAGTAGTCATTACAGCAGTAGTCATTACAGCAGTAGTCATTACAGCAGTAGTCATTACAGCAGTAGTCATTACAGCGTTACATTACAGCAGTAGTCATTACAGCGTTACATTACAGCAGTAGTCATTACAGCAGTAGTCATTACAGCAGTAGTCATTACAGCGTTACATTACAGCAGTAGTCATTACAGCAGTAGTCATTACAGCGTTACATTACAGCAGTAGTCATTACAGCAGTAGTCATTACAGCAGTAGTCATTACAGCGTTACATTACAGCAGTAGTCATTACAGCGTTACATTACAGCAGTAGTCATTACAGCGTTACATTACAGCAGTAGTCATTACAGCAGTAGTCATTACAGCAGTAGTCATTACAGCGTTACATTACAGCAGTAGTCATTACAGCAGTAGTCATTACAGCAGTAGTCATTACAGCAGTAGTCATTACAGCAGTAGTCATTACAGCAGTAGTCATTACAGCAGTAGTCATTACAGCAGTAGTCATTACAGCATTACAGTAGTCATTACAGCGTTACATTACAGCAGTAGTCATTACAGCGTTACATTACAGCAGTAGTCATTACAGCGTTAGCAGTAGTCATTACAGCAGTAGTCATTACAGCAGTAGTCATTACAGCGTTACATTACAGCAGTAGTCATTACAGCGTTACATTACAGCAGTAGTCATTACAGCAGTAGTCATTACAGCGTTACATTACAGCAGTAGTCATTACAGCAGTAGTCATTACAGCAGTAGTCATTACAGCGTTACATTACAGCAGTAGTCATTACAGCGTTACAGTGTTACATTACAGCAGTAGTCATTACAGCGTTACATTACAGCAGTAGTCATTACAGCAGTAGTCATTACAGCGTTACAGTGTTACATTACAGCAGTAGTCATTACAGCGTTACATTACAGCAGTAGTCATTACAGCAGTAGTCATTACAGCGTTACAGCGTTACATTACAGCAGTAGTCGTTACAGCGTTACATTACAGCAGTAGTCATTACAGCAGTAGTCATTACAGCAGTAGTCATTACAGCATTACATTACAGCAGTAGTCATTACAGCGTTACATTACAGCAGTAGTCATTACAGCGTTACATTACAGCAGTAGTCATTACAGTGTTACATTACAGCAGTAGTCATTACAGCGTTACATTACAGCAGTAGTCATTACAGCGTTACAGCGTTACATTACAGCAGTAGTCATTACAGCGTTACATTACAGCAGTAGTCATTACAGCAGTAGTCATTACAGCGTTTACATTACAGCAGTAGTCATTACAGCGTTACATTACAGCAGTAGTCATTACAGCGTTACATTACAGCAGTAGTCATTACAGCAGTAGTCATTACAGCAGTAGTCATTACAGCAGTAGTCATTACAGCAGTAGTCATTACAGCGTTACATTACAGCAGTAGTCATTACAGCGTTACAGCGTTACATTACAGCAGTAGTCATTACAACGTTACATTACAGCGTTACATTACAGCAGTAGTCATTACAGCGTTACATTACAGCAGTAGTCATTACAGCGTTACATTACAGCAGTAGTCATTACAGCGTTACATTACAGCAGTAGTCATTACAGCGTTACATTACAGCAGTAGTCATTACAGCGTTACATTACAGCAGTAGTCATTACAGCGTTACATTACAGCATTACAGTTACATTACAGCAGTAGTCATTACAGCGTTACATTACAGCAGTAGTCATTACAGCGTTACATTACAGCAGTAGTCATTACAGCGTTACATTACAGCAGTAGTCATTACAGCGTTACATTACAGCAGTAGTCATTACAGCAGTAGTCATTACAGCGTTACATTACAGCAGTAGTCATTACAGCGTTACATTACAGCAGTAGTCATTACAGCAGTAGTCATTACAGCAGTAGTCATTACAGCGTTACATTACAGCAGTAGTCATTACAGCGTTACATTACAGCAGTAGTCATTACAGCGTTACATTACAGCAGTAGTCATTACAGCGTTACATTACAGCAGTAGTCATTACAGCGTTACATTACAGCAGTAGTCATTACAGCAGTAGTCATTACAGCAGTAGTCATTACAGCGTTACATTACAGCAGTAGTCATTACAGCAGTAGTCATTACAGCAGTAGTCATTACAGCAGTAGTCATTACAGCAGTAGTCATTACAGCGTTACATTACAGCAGTAGTCATTACAGCAGTAGTCATTACAGCAGTAGTCATTACAGCAGTAGTCATTACAGCAGTAGTCATTACAGCAGTAGTCATTACAGCAGTAGTCATTACAGCAGTAGTCATTACAGCAGTAGTCATTACAGCAGTAGTCATTACAGCAGTAGTCATTACAGCGTTACATTACAGCAGTAGTCATTACAGCGTTACATTACAGCAGTAGTCATTACAGCAGTAGTCATTACAGCGTTACATTACAGCAGTAGTCATTACAGCGTTACATTACAGCAGTAGTCATTACAGCGTTACATTACAGCAGTAGTCATTACAGCGTTACAGCATTACATTACAGCAGTAGTCATTACAGCGTTACATTACAGCAGTAGTCATTACAGCAGTAGTCATTACAGCGTTACATTACAGCAGTAGTCATTACAGCGTTACATTACAGCAGTAGTCATTACAGCGTTACATTACAGCAGTAGTCATTACAGCAGTAGTCATTACAGCAGTAGTCATTACAGTAGTCATTACAGCAGTAGTCATTACAGCAGTAGTCATTACAGCGTTACATTACAGCAGTAGTCATTACAGCGTTACATTACAGCAGTAGTCATTACAACGTTACATTACAGCGTTACATTACAGCAGTAGTCATTACAGCAGTAGTCATTACAGCGTTACATTACAGCAGTAGTCATTACAGCGTTACATTACAGCAGTAGTCATTACAGCGTTACATTACAGCAGTAGTCATTACAGCGTTACATTACAGCAGTAGTCATTACAGCAGTAGTCATTACAGCGTTACATTACAGCAGTAGTCATTACAGCAGTAGTCATTACAGCGTTACATTACAGCAGTAGTCATTACAGCAGTAGTCATTACAGCAGTAGTCATTACAGCAGTAGTCATTACAGCAGTAGTCATTACAGCGTTACATTACAGCAGTAGTCATTACAGCAGTAGTCATTACAGCAGTAGTCATTACAGCAGTAGTCATTACAGCGTTACATTACAGCAGTAGTCATTACAGCAGTAGTCATTACAGCAGTAGTCATTACAGCATTACATTACAGCAGTAGTCATTACAGCAGTAGTCATTACAGCAGTAGTCATTACAGCGTTACATTACAGCAGTAGTCATTACAGCAGTAGTCATTACAGCGTTACATTACAGCAGTAGTCATTACAGCGTTACATTACAGCAGTAGTCATTACAGCAGTAGTCATTACAGCGTTACATTACAGCAGTAGTCATTACAGCAGTAGTCATTACAGCGTTACATTACAGCAGTAGTCATTACAGCGTTACATTACAGCAGTAGTCATTACAGCGTTACATTACAGCAGTAGTCATTACAGCAGTAGTCATTACAGCAGTAGTCATTACAGCAGTAGTCATTACAGCAGTAGTCATTACAGCGTTACATTACAGCAGTAGTCATTACAGCGTTACAGCGTTACATTACAGCAGTAGTCATTACAACGTTACATTACAGCGTTACATTACAGCAGTAGTCATTACAGCGTTACATTACAGCAGTAGTCATTACAGCGTTACATTACAGCAGTAGTCATTACAGCGTTACATTACAGCAGTAGTCATTACAGCATTACAGCGTAGTCATTACAGCAGTAGTCATTACAGCGTTACATTACAGCAGTAGTCATTACAGCAGTAGTCATTACAGCGTTACATTACAGCAGTAGTCATTACAGCGTTACATTACAGCAGTAGTCATTACAGCAGTAGTCATTACAGCAGTAGTCATTACAGCAGTACATTACAGCAGTAGTCATTACAGCAGTAGTCATTACAGCGTTACATTACAGCAGTAGTCATTACAGCATTACATTACAGCAGTAGTCATTACAGCGTTACATTACAGCAGTAGTCATTACAGCAGTAGTCATTACAGCAGTAGTCATTACAGCAGTAGTCATTACAGCGTTACATTACAGCAGTAGTCATTACAGCAGTAGTCATTACAGCAGTAGTCATTACAGCAGTAGTCATTACAGCAGTAGTCATTACAGCAGTAGTCATTACAGCGTTACATTACAGCAGTAGTCATTACAGCGTTACATTACAGCAGTAGTCATTACAGCAGTAGTCATTACAGCAGTAGTCATTACAGCAGTAGTCATTACAGCGTTACATTACAGCAGTAGTCATTACAGCAGTAGTCATTACAGCAGTAGTCATTACAGCAGTAGTCATTACAGCGTTACATTACAGCAGTAGTCATTACAGCAGTAGTCATTACAGCAGTAGTCATTACAGCAGTAGTCATTACAGCAGTAGTCATTACAGCAGTAGTCATTACAGCAGTTACATTACAGCAGTAGTCATTACAGCGTTACATTACAGCAGTAGTCATTACAGCGTTACATTACAGCAGTAGTCATTACAGCAGTAGTCATTACAGCAGTAGTCATTACAGCAGTAGTCATTACAGCAGTAGTCATTACAGCAGTAGTCATTACAGCAGTAGTCATTACAGCAGTAGTCATTACAGCAGTAGTCATTACAGCAGTAGTCATTACAGCAGTAGTCATTACAGCAGTAGTCATTACAGCAGTAGTCATTACAGCGTTACATTACAGCAGTAGTCATTACAGCAGTAGTCATTACAGCAGTAGTCATTACAGCAGTACATTACAGCAGTAGTCATTACAGCAGTAGTCATTACAGCGGTAGTCATTACAGCAGTAGTCATTACAGCAGTAGTCATTACAGCAGTAGTCATTACAGCAGTAGTCATTACAGCAGTAGTCATTACAGCAGTAGTCATTACAGCAGTAGTCAGTCATTACAGCAGTAGTCATTACAGCAGTAGTCATTACAGCAGTAGTCATTACAGCGTAGTCATTACAGCAGTAGTCATTACAGCGTACATTACAGCAGTAGTCATTACAGCAGTAGTCATTACAGCAGTAGTCATTACAGCAGTACATTACAGCAGTAGTCATTACAGCAGTAGTCATTACAGCAGTAGTCATTACAGCATTACAGCGTTACATTACAGCAGTAGTCATTACAGCAGTAGTCATTACAGCAGTAGTCATTACAGCAGTAGTCATTACAGCGTTACATTACAGCAGTAGTCATTACAGCAGTAGTCATTACAGCGTTACATTACAGCAGTAGTCATTACAGCATTACATTACAGCGTTACATTACAGCGTTACAACATTTAAAACATACAGTCGGCACAGCAACACGTCATCAGACAATCCGGTCCACAGGAAACATCTACACTCCTTTTTGTAACCTCAGCCTTAGATGCTGTACATGCATATTGAGATGTTACGTGCTTTTTAGTCTAGCAAGGATTAGGCTCAATCTGTGGTCACAATGTACAGTATCTCTACAAATGAATCCTCCTCCCTCTCCCCCACAGTGTCTCCCTACCTGAATGACTCCTCCTCCGTCTCCTCCACAGTGTCTCCCTACCTGAATGACTCCTCCTCCGTCTCCTCCACAGTGTCTCCCTACCTGAATGACTCCTCCTCCGTCTCCTCCACAGTGTCTCCCTACCTGAATGACTCCTCCTCCCTCTCCTCCACAGTGTCTCCCTACCTGAATGACTCCTCCTCCGTCTCCTCCACAGTGTCTCCCTACCTGAATGACTCCTCCTCCGTCTCCTCCACAGTGTCTCCCTACCTGAATGACTCCTCCTCCGTCTCCTCCACAGTGTCTCCCTACCTGAATGACTCCTCCTCCGTCTCCCCCACAGTGTCTCCCTACCTGAATGACTCCTCCTCCGTCTCCTCCACAGTGTCTCCCTACCTGAATGACTCCTCCTCCGTCTCCTCCACAGTGTCTCCCTACCTGAATGACTCCTCCTCCGTCTCCTCCACAGTGTCTCCCTACCTGAATGACTCCTCCTCCCTCTCCTCCACAGTGTCTCCCTACCTGAATGACTCCTCCTCCCTCTCCTCCACAGTGTCTCCCTACCTGAATGACTCCTCCTCCCTCTCCTCCACAGTGTCTCCCTACCTGAATGACTCCTCCTCCCTCTCCTCCACAGTGTCTCCCTACCTGAATGACTCCTCCTCCCTCTCCTCCACAGTGTCTCCCTACCTGAATGACTCCTCCTCCCGTCTCCTCCACAGTGTCTCCCTACCTGAATGACTCCTCCTCCGTCTCCTCCACAGTGTCTCCCTACCTGAATGACTCCTCCTCCGTCTCCTCCACAGTGTCTCCCTACCTGAATGACTCCTCCTCCGTCTCCTCCACAGTGTCTCCCTACCTGAATGACTCCTCCTCCGTCTCCTCCACAGTGTCTCCCTACCTGAATGACTCCTCCACCGTCTCCTCCACAGTGTCTCCCTACCTGAATGACTCCTCCTCCGTCTCCTCCACAGTGTCTCCCTACCTGAATGACTTCTCCTCCCTCTCCTCCACAGTGTCTCCCTACCTGAATGACTTCTCCTCCCTCTCCTCCACAGTGTCTCCCTACCTGCATGACTTCTCCTCCCTCTCCTCCACAGTGTCTCCCTACCTGAATGACTCCTCCTCCCTCTCCTCCACAGTGTCTCCCTACCTGAATGACTTCTCCTCCCTCTCCTCCACAGTGTCTCCCTACCTGAATGACTTCTCCTCCCTCTCCTCCACAGTGTCTCCCTACCTGAATGACTTCTCCTCCCTCTCCTCCACAGTGTCTCCCTACCTGAATGACTCCTCCTCCCTCTCCTCCACAGTGTCTCCCTACCTGAATGACTTCTCCTCCCTCTCCTCCACAGTGTCTCCCTACCTGAATGACTTCTCCTCCCTCTCCTCCACAGTGTCTCCCTACCTGAATGACTCCTCCTCCCGCTCCTCCACAGTGTCTCCCTACCTGAATGACTTCTCCTCCCTCTACTCCACAGTGTCTCCCTACCTGAAGAGTCTGTCAATGGTGGCAGCCAACAAGCTGCTCCACCTCTTGGAAGCCTTCTCCACCAACTGGTTCCTCTTCTCCGCCTCCCAGAACCACCATCTTGTCTTCTTCCTGCTGGAGGCCTTCAACAACATCATCCAGTACCAGTTTGATGGTGAGAGGACCAGTGTTCACCCAGCCTGCTCCTCTCAGAACAGGTTACATGTCTGACTCCGTAGAATAGCATAAGACTGTGTTTAGTCCTGCCAGAGTCTGATCTGTTGGTATTGCTGCTGACTCTGGACCACAGATACCGGCTAGTGACGGGGGTTTGAGTCTGTCTCTGCCACTCTCCTACCTGGGCCCCTCTATAATCTATTTCCAGGCTCTCAATTCCTCACTGCTCCATGGAAAAATAAATACAATATGAAAGGGAATTGTATTTAGTCTATTTATATGTTTCTTACTTTCTGTGGGTTCAGTCAGTAGAAGGACTATTCACTGCCTGCCTTTGATGTGCTGCTGTGTCGTATCAATGTAACCCTCATAATCCCTTACTCTTAAATCTTCCAGGAAACTGTAACCTGGTCTACGCCATTATCCGCAAGCGCAACTTGTTCCATCAGTTGGCCAACCTGCCGTCCGACCCCGCCTCCATCCAGAAGGCCTTGCTGAGGAAGAGAAAGTCACCGGATGCCATCACCGGCATCTCCCGTACCAGCTCCCAGGAAACCGTGTCCATGGAGGGTTCCCGTCCGGCCGTCCCCGCCGAGCCAGGAACGCTGAAGACCAGCCTGGTCGCTATACCAGGTGCACCACCGATCTATAACAACTTATATACAGTGCCTTCGGAAAGTATTCAGACCCCTTGACTTTATCCACATTTTGTTAGGTTACAGCCTTATTCTAAAATTGATTAAATCCTCATCAATTTACACACAATACCCTATAATAACAAAGACAAAACAGTGTTTTATACATTTTTGCTAATTTATAAAAAATTTAAATGAGATATTACATTTGCATAAGTATTCAGACCCTTAAACTCTTAGTTGAAGCACCTTTGGCAGCGATTACAGCCTCAAGTCTTCTTGGGTATGACTCTACAAGCTTGGTACACCTGTATTTGGGGAGTTTCTCCCATTCTTCACTTTAGATCCTCTGTAGATCCTCTCAAGGACATTCAGAGACTTGTCCCAAAGCCAGTCCTGCGTTGTCTTGGCTGCTTAGCGTCGTTGTCCTGTTGGAAGGTGAACCTTCACCCCAGTCTGAGGTCCTAAGCGTTCTGGAGCAGGTTTTCATCAAGGATCTCCGTTCATCTTTGCCTCGATCCTGACTAGTCTCCTAGATCCTGCCACTGGAAAACATCGCCACAGCATGAAGCTGCCACCACCATGCTTCACCGTAGGGATGGTGCCAGGTTTCCTCCAGACGTGAAGCTTGCTATTAGTTCAATCTTGGTTTCATCAGATCAGAGAATCTTGTTTCTCATGGTCTGAGAGTCTTTAGTGGTCATTTGGCAAACTCCAAGCGGGCTGTCATGTGCCGTTTACTGAGGAGTGGCTTCCGTCTGGCCACTCTACCATAAAGGCCTAATTAGTGTACTGCTGCAGAGATGGTTGTCCTTCTGCAAGCTTCTCCCATCTCCAGAGAGGAACTCTAGAGCTCTGTCAGAGTGACCATTGGGTTCTTCGTCACCTCCCTGATCATGCCCTTTCTCCCCCGATTGCTTAGTTTTGCCGAGTGGCCAGCTCTAGGAAGAGTCTTTGGTGGTTCTTAACTTCTTCCATTTCAGAATGATGGAGGCCACTGTGTTGTTGGGGACCTTCAATGCTGCAGAAATGTTTTGGTACCCTTCCTAGATCTGTGCCTCGACACAATCCAGTCTCTGGAGCTCTACTGACAATTCCTTCCAACTCATGGCTTGATATTTCCTCTGACATGCACTGTCAATTGTGGGACCTTATAGAGACAGGTGTGTGCCTTTCCAAATCATGTCCAATCAATTGGATTTTACACAGGTGGACTCCAATCAAGTTGTAGAAACATCTCAAGGATGATGAATGGAAACAGGATACAGCTGAGCTCAAATCCGAGTCTCGTAGCAAGGGTCTGAATACTTCTGTAAACAATGTATTTCTGTTCTATTTCTTTCATATTTTTTTTTACTGCAACATTTCCTCTCAGCTCCATGGCAAAATATGTAGAATCGTTGGAAAAGTGCTTTAAAATTGCAACATTTTCTCTCAGCTCCATGGCAGAATGTGTAGAATTGCAGGAATTTAACTTTAAAATGGCAAAAATGTATCTCGGGTCTATGAACAAATACTGAGAATTGCCATAACTACTGTATCTATAACTACTATCTGAACACTACCAGGTACAATAACTACTGTATCTATAACTACTATCTGAACACTACCAGGTACAATAACTACTGTATCTATAACTACTATCTGAACACTACTAGGTACAATAACTACTGTATCTATAACTACTATCTGAACACTACTAGGTACAATAACTACTGTATCTATAACTACTATCTGAACACTACCAGGTACAATAACTACTGTATCTATAACTACTATCTGAACACTACCAGGTACAATAACTACTGTATCTATAACTACTATCTGAACACTACTAGGTACAATAACTACTGTATCTATAACTACTATCTGAACACTACCAGGTACAATAACTACTGTATCTATAACTACTATCTGAACACTACCAGGTACAATAACTACTGTATCTATAACTACTATCTGAACACTACCAGGTACAATAACTACTGTATCTATAACTACTATCTGAACACTACCAGGTACAATAACTACTGTATCTATAACTACTATCTGAACACGACCAGGGTTCTATACCAGGTACACAACTGCACCTCCCCCATATGGACTCTCTCAACACAACAGTTATCAACCAGTGGGGTCATAGTTTTGTATGAACTGACATATAGCGCCAGTCCCTTCAGGACCACAAAGGAAATAAAACTCTTTATTGTGCTATCTCTGTCACGTTCGGAGCACCTTTGTACTGTGTGGATTGTTTTACTGTGCAGTCAAATCAATCCCTGTCTGCAGCCATTGACAAACTGACTGAGAAGTCTCAGGTGTCAGAGGATGGCACCATGATCTCTGTGCTGAAGATGGAGCATTCACACGCGTCACACCACACACCCCAGGCTGACCACACAACCCAGGCTGACCACACACCCCAGGCTGTCCACGGCGCCATTGTAGGGGCCAGCGACACAGAGTCTGTTTCTGGAAGGGACAATGAGGTAAGTGTGTGTGTGTGTGTGTGTGTGTGTGTGTGTGTGTGTGTGTGTGTGTGTGTGTGTGTGTGTGTGTGTGTGTGTGTGTGTGTGTGTGTGTGTGTGTGTGTGTGTGTGTGTGTGTGTGTGTGTGTGTGTGTGTGTGTGTGTTTGTCTGTGTGTGTCGTGTGTGTCGTGTGTGTGTTTGTCGTGTGTGTCTGTGTGTGTGTTTGTCTGTGTATGTGTTTGTGTGTGTGTGTGCATGCGTGCATGTGTGTGTGTGTGACAGTCATCAGTGTTCTATGTTCTCAGGATGTTTTCTACACTGAGGCAGAGATGGAGAGAAGGCGCATGTCAAGCACATCATCCACCATCTCCTGTACCTCTCAGTCTCACTGGGCCCCTACACCAGACTGGGTGAGTAGGTATCAATCTCACTGATCCTCTACACCAGACTGGGTGAGTAGGTATCAATCTCACTGATCCTCTACACCAGACTGGGTGAGTAGGTATCAATCTCACTGGTTCTCTACACCAGACTGGGTGAGTAGGTATCAATCTCACTGGTCCTCTACACCAGACTGGGTGAGTGGGTATCAATCTCACTGGTCCTCTACACCAGACTGGGTGAGTAGGTATCAATCTCACTGGTCCTCTACACCAGACTGGGTGAGTAGGTATCAATCTCACTGGTCCTCTACACCAGACTGGGTGAGTAGGTATCAATCTCACTGGTCCTCTACACCAGACTGGGTGAGTAGGTATCAATCTCACTGGTCCTCTACACCAGACTGGTTGAGTAGGTATCAATCTCACTGGTCCTCTACACCAGACTGGTTGAGTAGTTTTAATAGTAAAATGAAATATTGTCATTTAGAAGACAGTTTTATTCAAGGCCACTTAAAGAACTGTCAACATAGACAGTGAATGCGGGACTCAAACCCACAACCCTGGTGTTGCCATGGCCACTCTAACCCACAGATCCATTCTAGATAGAACCCTCTGCGAAGGGTTTTACCCAGCACCAAAAATGGTTCCCCTATGTGGACAAACTGAAGAACCCTGTATGGTTCTACTTAGCACCTTTTGTTCTAAGAGTGTAACATGTCCCTTCCTTCTCCCTCAGGTCCTCTCCTGGAAGTGTAAGCTCCCCCTACAGACCATAATGCGTCTGCTGCAGGTGCTGGTCCCACAGGTTGAGAAGATCTGTATCGACAAGTAAGTCAAACATCACTGGTCATATTGGTCATCAAAGGTTTACTTCTATGAAGTATCAGTAGATGCTGTGAAGTTATTTTATTATATATATTATAAGTTATAGTATTATATATTTTCTAACTTTGCTCCCAACCCCCTCATACAACACACACCATCCATTTTGGAAGAAACACTTTAATGACTGATGATATTTAAATATCTGTTTTTTTGTATGTGGAGCCAAAAATATATTTTCCCTCTCTCTCAGAGGTTTGACAGACGAGTCTGAGATCCTGAAGTTCCTCCAGCATGGTACCCTGGTGGGCCTCCTGCCCGTCCCCCATCCCATCCTCATCCGGAAGTACCAGGCCAACGCCGGCACGGCCATGTGGTTCCGCACCTATATGTGGGGAGTGGTCTACCTGCGGTGAGTAGGGCATGATGGGAGCTGTAGTCCTTTGGTATTTCACTCATTTTCATGATTCATGTGGGGTTTCATCTGTGTACTTCTTTCTTCTGGGATGTGTTCATTTGGCAACAAACAGAAGAAAATGAATTAAGCAGGGAGGGACTTCCTGAACATTTTTCAAACGTTCCAATGCGTTCTCTCGTCCTCTTAGATCTAAGAGGAAATAGTCTTCCAATGTATTTAACATTTGAAACCTTTGTCTTCACAGCAACGTGGACCCGCCCATCTGGTACGACACGGACGTACGTCTCTTTGAGATCCAGAAGATGTAGATAACAGGAAAGAGATGTTGACTGAAGATGGGACTACTTCCTGTCTTGTTTCTGCCCCTTCCTCCTACTGGCACTCTCTCCCTTGAACCTCACCTACCTTCAACTTGCCTCATCATCATCATGCTTGCCCCTCACACCTTCTCTTTGACTTTCCCCCGGTTGTGCAAATGTAATGTGGACAATATTGAGAAAGGGGGGGGATAGCTAGCATCTACTCCAAAAGCAGGAGGTTGAGTTGTACAGGGTTTGAATTACAGGGGGGCTAAGAGGGGCTGGGCACCCCTTTTACAAATCAGGACCCCATATCAGAATTGAAATATCTATGTGAAGCCATACCAGAAGTGTCAAAGACATAAACAATGGGCACCCACAAGGGTCAATGTGTAATTGAAACCCCTAGACATGGATGAGGATAGGACTATTATCTACACTGTGTAAGTACACCCTGAAACCTCAAGACTACAGAATGTCTCTCAAAGCACTGAGACATTAGTGTTAGCAAGCAAACTGTCTTTCCGTCTCCCTTCCTAATCATGGACTCCATGTTAAAGCTCTGTGTGAAGATCAGCTTTGATGGAGAGAGTATGGAGAGAGTATGGAGAGAGTGATGGAGAGAGTATGGAGAGAGTGATGGAGAGAGTGATGGAGAGAGTATGGAGAGAGTGATGGAGAGAGTATGGAGAGAGTGATGGAGAGAGTGATGGAGAGAGTATGGAGAGAGTATGGAGAGAGTATGGAGAGAGTGATGGAGAGAGTGATGGAGAGAGTGATGGAGAGAGTGATGGAGAGAGTGATGGAGAGAGTATGGAGAGAGTGATGGAGAGAGTTTGGAGAGAGTATGGAGAGAGTATGGAGAGAGTGATGGAGAGAGTATGGAGAGAGTGATGGAGAGAGTATGGAGAGAGTGATGGAGAGAGTGATGGAGAGAGTGATGGAGAGAGTATGGAGAGAGTAATGAGAGTATGGAGAGAGTATGGAGAGAGTGATGGAGAGAGTATGGAGAGAGTGATGGAGAGAGTGATGGAGAGAGTATGGAGAGAGTGATGGAGAGAGTGATGGAGAGAGTATGGAGAGAGTAATGGAGAGTATGGAGAGAGTATGGAGAGTGATGGAGAGAGTGATGGAGAGAGTGATGGAGAGAGTATGGAGAGAGTGATGGAGAGAGTGATGGAGAGTGATGGAGAGAGTGATGGGAGACATTGGTTACACTTTATTACATGACCTTTATGAAGACATTATATAAACTTATACATGTTCAGAAATTATTATACATTTGTAGGAATTCCAATGCTTCTAAATACAGAAATGTTTACTGTTGCTTATTCATGAAATGTATTATAAAGTGTCAAAATTACGCTTTTAGTTAGCAGCCTAAAATATTCTTGGATGGCATTGCTATTTCACATTAATTGTATTTGACACATTAAAGTGAGAACATGTCATGTTGTGAAATTGCACTTCCTCCAATGAGACCTTACTGCTGTGGTCTTTGTAAAGTGGCAATGTGACAAGGGATTGTATCTCGTCAAGAACTTGAAAAGGACACTATTGTCTGTTCCAGACTGAAAGAAACAAATATCCAAACTGACTTTATGTTACTGTGTAAAAGTCAAAGGTTATATATTACATGTACATTGTTATATTTGTCTGCATATCATTCTGCAATCAGCATTGTCGACTGTAAATATTGTGTTTGATGTTTAACTAAAGTAGTATTTTTTTCTTGAATTATACAGAATACTATATTATAAATTATTCATAAAGGAACCTGCAAAGCCTTTCAATTATTTTATTTGTATTTATTAAGGATCCCATTGGTTCCTTCCAAAGCAGCAGTTACTCTTCCTGGGGTCTAGCAACATTAAGGCAGTTATATACAATTTAAAATATTTAATGACATTACATTTCATAACACTTTTCACCACATATTAAGTGTGTTCCCTCAGGTCTCTACTACCACATATTTACATTATAAAATCCATATGTACGTGTGTGTAGAGTGTATCTTACTATGTGTAAGTGTGTGTCTGTACCTTTGTGTGTGTCTCTTCACAGTCCCCACTCTTCCATTAGGTGTATTTTTACCTGCTTTTTAAATCTGATTCTACTGTTTGCATCAGTTACCGGATGTGGAATAGAGTTGCATGTAGCCATGGCTCTACATAAAACTGTGCCTCCCATAGTCTGTTCTGGACATGGGGACTGTGAAGAGGCCTCTGGTGGCATGTTTTGTGGGGTATGCATGGGTGTCTGAGCTGTGTGCTAGTATATTAAACAGGCAGCTCAGTGCATTCAGCATGTCAACTCATCTTACAAAAACAATTAGTGATGAAGTCATTCTCTCCTCCACTTTGAGCCGCCATGAGAGAATCACATGCATATTATTAATGTTAGCGCTTCCTGTACATTTAAGGGCCAGCCATGCTGCCCTGTTCTGAGACAATTGTAGTTTTCACAGTAACCTCTTTGTGGCACCTGAACACATGACTGAACAGTAGTCCGGGTGCGACAAAACTAGCCTGTGGGAGCTGCCTTGTTGATAGTGTTGTTAAAAAGGCAGAGGAGTGCTTTATTATGGACAGACTTAGCTACTATTGTATCAACATGTTTTGACCATGACTGTTGGTCAACTTGCCTAATTTCCACATTATTTATTGCAAGATTTAGTTGAGGTTTAGGATTTAGTGAATGATTTGTCCCAAATACAATGCTTTTAGTTTTGAAAATATTTAGAACTTATTCCTTGCCACCCATTCTGAAACTAACTGCAGCTCTTTGTTAAGTGTTGCAGTGATTTCACCCTCTGTAGTAGCTCATGTGTAGAGTGTTGAGTCATCCGCATACATAGACACACTGGCTTTACTAAAAAGCTAGTGGTATGTGATTAGTAAAGATTGAAAAAAGTAAAGGGCCTAGACAACTGACCTGGGGAATTCCTGATTCTACCTGGATTATGTTGGAGAGGCTTCCATTAAAGAACACACTCTGTGTTCTGTTTGACAAGTAACTCCTCATCCACAATATAGTTGTCACGGTCGTCGTATGGAGGAGACCAAGGCACAGCGAGGTAAGCCTACATACTTCTTTAATAAAGAAAGAACACTGAACAAACTAACACAATGAACCTTGACGCAAATATGAGTAGTGCAGACAGGAAACTAAACATAGAATAAGAACCCACAAATACCCTATGGCAAATGGCTAACTAAATATGGTCCCAAATCAGAGACAACGATAGACAGCTGCCTCTGATTGGGAACCAATTCAGTCCACCATATACCTAGACTTACAAAACCCCTTAGATATACAAAAAACCCTAGACAATACAAAACTAACATACCCACCCGAGTCACACCCTGACCTGACCAAAATAATAAAGAAAACAAAGATAATTAAGGTCAGGGCGTGACAATAGTAGGGGGTGTAAAGCCATAACACATACGTTTTTCCAGCAGAAGACTATGATCAACATTGCCAAAAGCCACACTGAAGTCTAACAAAACAGCTCCTACAATCTTTGTATCTTCAATTTCTTTCCGCCAATCATCAGTTTGTGTAAGTGCCATGCTTGTTGAATGTCCTTCCCTTTAAGCGTGCCTCCCTAAAGTTTACTAAGGGTTGGTAGAAGGCTGATAAAGTTTACTAAGGGTTGGTAAAAGGCTGATAAAGTTTACTAAGGGTTGGTAAAAGGCTGATAAAGTTTACTAAGGGTTGGTAGAAGGCTGATAAAGTTTACTAAGGGTTGGTAGAAGGCTGATAAAGTTTACTAAGGGTTGGTAAAAGGCTGATAAAGTTTACTAAGGGTTGGTAAAAGGCTGATAAAGTTTACTAAGGGTTGGTAAAAGGCTGATAAAGTTTACTAATGGTTGGTAAAAGGCTGATAACGTTTACTAAGGGTTGGTAAAAGGCTGATAAAGTTTACTAAGGGTTGGTAAAAGGCTGATAAAGTTTACTAAGGGTTGGTAAAAGGCTGATAAAGTTTACTAAGGGTTGGTAAAAGGCTGATAAAGTTTACTAATGGTTGGTAAAAGGCTGATAACGTTTACTAAGGGTTGGTAAAAGGCTGATAAAGTTTACTAAGGGTTGGTAAAAGGCTGATAAAGTTTACTAAGGGTTGGTAAAAGGCTGATAAAGTTTACTAAGGGTTGGTAAAAGGCTGATAAAGTTTACTAAGGGTTGGTAAAAGGCTGATAAAGTTTACTAAGGGTTGGTAAAAGGCTGATAAAGTTTACTAAGGGTTGGTAAAAGGCTGATAAAGTTTACTAAGGGTTGGTAAAAGGCTGATAACGTTTACTAAGGGTTGGTAAAAGGCTGATAAAGTTTACTAATGGTTGGTAAAAGGCTGATAAAGTTTACTAATGGTTGGTAAAAGGCTGATAAAGTTTACTAAGGGTTGGTAAAAGGCTGATAAAGTTTACTAAGGGTTGGTAAAAGGCTGATAAAGTTTACTAAGGGTTGGTAAAAGGCTGATAAAGTTTACTAAGGGTTGGTAAAAGGCTGATAAAGTTTACTAAGGGTTGGTAAAAGGCTGATAAAGTTTACTAAGGGTTGGTAAAAGGCTGATAAAGTTTACTAAGGGTTGGTAAAAGGCTGATAAAGTTTACTAATGGTTAGTAAAAGGCTGATAAAGTTTACTAAGGGTTGGTAAAAGGATAAAGTTTACTAAGGGTTGGTAAAAGGCTGATAAAGTTTACTAATGGTTGGTAAAAGGCTGATAAAGTTTACTAAGGGTTGGTAAAAGGCTGATTGGTCGGCTATTTGAGCCAGGACAGGGGGCTTTATTATTCTTGGGTAGCAGAATTACTTGTGCTTCCCTACTGGCCTGGGGGCACACACTTTCTAGTAGGCTTAGATTGAAGGAATGGCAAATAGGAGTGGCAATATCGTCTGCTTTTATTCTGTCATTTTCCATCCAAGTTGTCAGACCCCGGTGGCTTGTCATTGTTGACAGACATTACAATCATATTGCATTTGAAGGAACCATAAGATGTCATATACAATTTTCAAAATTCGGTTGCCGAAGTCTACGCCCCCTTCGTCTGTGATTGGTCAACAGTACTACTCCTAATAGGAGTAGGAACTATGGACGGGATTCATTCAATGAGACACAACTCGTTTTTTTTTTTTTTAATTACTTACTTCACCAATCATCTTCGTTTAGATGTACAGCTGCATGACTGAGACCTCCTCTGCCAAAAAAAAATGGATTTATCTTAGAATAATTCTGACTATTTTGAGGAAGTGTATACTGGCTATGATGTTGTTACGGCATCTCAAGAGTTTTTTTTTATCCCTTTGTTTTTCACGTTAAGTTCTTTAAAGGGAGTATGTGAGGAACAGATGTTTGCTTTGCCTAACCAAGGTCTGCTAGGAGCAGTGGTATGTCTTGTGGTATGTCTTTACACAGTAGTTGTACTTTTTTCTGCTTTTCATTATTTAGTCCATAGGTGGAAGTTGTTATCCCTGTGTATTCACATGAGGGAGCCAAATATAGGCCCTGTTCAAATTCCATATACGTTTCCTTACTCCCTTCCTTGGAGGAATGACTGAACAGGTGAAAGTCTTGTGAGAATCAACCCAATGACCTCACCTTTAATAATGTCATGTAGATCATTCACAATTTTGCACAGCCTTATCGGTGTCTTGGGAAAATAAATTGTAGTGTCACAAAACATCACCTATATCAGCACAACTATACACATTTTGTCTGGTGCAGATAGTTGAGAAAATAAACGAATGCAAGTCGTTTTAGGAGGATGTGATGTTCAGTCCTAGCCTGGTTCCAGATCTTGTTTGTGCTGTCTTGCCAACTTGGCAAGGCTGTGTGAATTGTCTATCTGCCACTAACTTTGTCATGACAACACAAACATTGTCTACTTGGCAAGACACAAACAGATCTGGGACCAGGTTAGTTGAGTTATGTAACACAAATACTGCTTCTCAATCCGCCGCATCTGCCGATGTCGCACTTCCGCATCTGCAGTGAACAGGGGGCAGACCATGAGACATCCTGAGACGGTCTTCAAACTAATATGACCACTCTATGGAAAGATGAGACATCCTGAGACGGTCTTCAAACTAATATGACCACCCTATGGAAAGATGAGACATCCTGAGACGGTCTTCAAACTAATATGACCACCCTATGGAAAGATGAGACATCCTGAGACGGTCTTCAAACTAATATGACCACCCTATGGAAAGATGAGACATCCTGAGACGGTCTTCAAACTAATATGACCACCCTATGGAAAGATGACTCTCACGACTACGACCCCCACAAGTGTCACTGGAATCGTCTGAATGTAACCAGTTTTAAAAAATGAATGGAAGTATGGAGGTAGTTTTGTCCTACCCCCAAAAAGTATTAAATATGTTTTCAAAAAACATATAAATATTTCCTGAGGTTTCTTATACGTATGTCCTACGTATGTCCTAGACATAGGACAGACACATCAAAACCTTATTCCTTATGATCCATTTTTTGACTGTCTTTTTCAATGTGTTTTGATAGTAGTAAAGGCCAAATTCAATATTTTATCAAATCATTTAAAAAATATTTGTTAAATATATATATATATATATATATATATTTAAATTCTTAATCAAATAGCTAAATTATCCATGATATGACCATCTTTCTTTAATATTAGAGTTTATATGGTTTTCTTTTACTATATAAGAACAATGCAGCACAGCCCCATTCCAAGACGGACCAAATAAGAAACAACCTAATCCATTCTAGAACAAGGCTCCAATGCAACAAAATGCAAAAAAGTCAGGGGGTGTGGACGCCCCCCAAACGCACCGCGCACACAATGATACAGGAAACAAACTTTTCATTTTTCACCCACCAACACCCCACAACCCCCCACCTCCCCCACAACCCCCCCACCTCCCCCATAACAACTATTACAACAAAAGGAAAAAAGTTTTAAAACTGTAAATAATAATAATGAAAGAAATCCCTACCAGTCATCTATGTATGTATGTATGTAGTCCATCAGGTCATTACATATTGTTTTCACTTTCTGTCTCTGAGAGAAAATGTCCCCAGATGTCAGAAAAGTTAGCGAGTTTACCATTCATTTTACAAATCAATCTTTCATATGAAGCTGTTTCTGCCAAGGCCACATACCATTTACCATTTTTCCGTATTGACTGATTTTCATGTCTGAAAAGTAATGATGGACTGTCGTTTCTCTTTGCTTTTTTCAGCTGTTCTTGCAATAATATGGACTTGGTCTTTTACCAAATAGGGCTATCTTCTGTATACCCTGCACCTTGTCACAACACAACTGATTGGATCAAACGCATTAAGAAGGAAAGAAACTCCACAAATGAACTTTTAAAAAGGCACACCTGATAATTGAAATGCATTCCAGGTGACTACCTCATGAATCTGGTTGAGAGAATCCCAAGAGTCTGCAAAGCTGTCATCAAGGCAAAGGGGTGCTATTGGAAGAATCTCAAATATAAAATATATTTTTGGTTACTACATGATTCCTTAGGTTTTATTTAATAGTTTTAATGTCTTCACTATTATTCTACAATGTAGAAAATAACAAATTAAGAAAAACCCTTGAATGAGTAGGTGTTCTAAAACTTTTGACAGGTAGTGTATGTCACTCAATTCAGTACTTCCTAGTTCCATGTATAAAACTGTTATTTCAGTTATATTGAAACTAGGAAAATCTAGGTCCTCCCAAGTGGTGCAGTGGTCTAAGGCACTGCATTGATCTCTGGCTGTGGTTTGAGTCCAGGCTTGACTTAGCCGGCCGTGACCTGGCGACAGGTGGGGGGATGCACAATTGGCTCGTGGTCTGGGTTCGGGAGGGTTTGGCTGGCAGGGATGTCCTTGTCCCATCGTGCTCTAGTGGCGGGCCAGGCGCAATACGCGCTGACACGGTCGCCTCTCCCGAGTCCGTACTGGAGTTGCAGTGATGAGACAAGACTGTAACTACCAATTGGATACCATGAAAACATTACTGGAAAGTGTAATACATTGTGACAATAAAATAATAAGGGTTATAATACCAATATTAAAAACTCAATGCCCCCTTTCCTAAGAATACTGTAATCATCTGGGAAAAATGAAATAATGGCAATAGAAAAATAATAACTCATGATCTACAGCAATTCTTTAAGTGGATGACAGTTGTTGTTTTCTACTTAGGCTGCTTAATAAGTGACAATGAACAACAAATGTATAAAGATAACTTTATTCCATTACTCAACAATATGAAAGCAGATCTAATTGAATGGAACAATCTTCCCATACATTTTACAGGTAGAATAAACCTCTTCAAAAAGTTCAAAAAGTTTTTGTATTTATTTTCGGTAATACCAATTACCGTGGCGAATACATTTTTAAATGTACACTCAGTCATTACAGACTTTATGGGCAAATACAATTCATAGAATAGAAAGGAAAGTTTTCCATCTTCCTAAATTTGAGGGTGGTTTTAACCACCCAGACTTGGAGTTGTATCAACTCACCACCCAAGGCTTTTACTTGAGACATATAGTTGAATACACTAAAGATGAACAATGGGTAAATATTGAAGATGCGAATGCTCATCCCCAGAATCTTTTTACATGTTTATTTTCAAAGGATAAAGATAAGAACATTAACAACTTCACAGATAAGAACAATATAACAATATGGAAGAACATGTAACGTATTCTACAAGAACCAACATCACTCCCTAACAACACAACCTTATGGAACAAGTCTTGGATAGCTTTTCAGAATTCACCGATAAATTGGTCCACATGGAAAACTAAAGGCATAGAAACTGTAAATGACTTGGTAACAGGAAATAAATGACATCATTAAAAAGTAAGTTTGGACTAACCAATGTAGATGTTTTGAAATACATGCAACTTAGAAGTTGTAAAAAAAAAAATGCAATTTGAAATCGTTTGGACATCAGAGCAACCTTTAAAAATTAAAAAATAAAATAATAATGTTCATATGATAGGGAAGAAAACCTTGCAGAGAGCCTATCCAACTGACTATCTCCTAGAAAAAATATATAAGCTCTAGGAACCAAGAATTAAAAAGAATTGACGTTGACACAAGAAGGAGGGAAAGTTGGAACATAACTAACGAAATTATGCTTAATCCAGTATAAATTAACGCATAGATATTTTTGATACAAGAGACAGAATTCACATATTCTTCAGCACACGGGCAGAGTCATGTCTTAAGTGTAAAACTAACAATGACTCAATAATCCCTGCTTTCTGGGAATGCTATAAAGTCCAAAACTTATGGGCGGAGCTAGAAAGTTGGCTGTCAGAAGTATTACAATGTAAACTTACTTTTAATCTGTCTGTCTGGACATTTCAAGACATGACATATGGGGGTAGTGAGATACCCAATGGGCTGCAAGATTCTCTTCTCATCACTCATCTTGAAAGTATGTATACAAAAAACATAGAAATCAATCCACCATCACTAACACAATGGACAAATATAATGATTTATTATTGAATGTAGGGATGGGCATGTGAGCATGCAGGTCTGGGCAGATGAGACATAGTTGTTGTTCTAGGGATGGGCATGTGAGCATGCAGGTCTGGACAGATGAGACATAGTTGTTGTTCTAGGGATGGGCATGTGAGCATGCAGGTCTGGACAGATGAGACATAGTTGTTGTTCTAGGGATGGGCATGTGAGCATGCAGGTCTGGACAGATGAGACATAGTTGTTGTTCTAGGGATGGGCATGTGAGCATGCAGGTCTGGACAGATGAGACATAGTTGTTGTTCTAGGGATGGGCATGTGAGCATGCAGGTCTGGACAGATGAGACATAGTTGTTGTTCTAGGGATGGGCATGTGAGCATGCAGGTCTGGGCAGATGAGACATAGTTGTTGTTCTAGGGATGGGCATGTGAGCATGCAGGTCTGGACAGATGAGACGTAGTTGTTGTTCTAGGGATGGGCATGTGAGCATGGGTCTGGGCAGATGAGACGTGAGGGATGGGCATGTGAGCATGGGTCTGGACAGATGAGACATAGTTGTTGTTCTAGGGATGGGCATGTGAGCATGCAGGTCTGGGCAGGTCTGGGATGGACAGGTGCAGGTGGGCATGTGAGCATGCAGGTCTGGACAGATGAGACAGTTGTTGTTCTAGGGATGGGCATGTGAGCATGCAGGTCTGGACAGATGAGACAGTTGTCTAGGGATGGGCATGAGCATGAGGTCTGGACAGGTGAGACATAGTTGTTCTAGGGATGGGCATGTGAGCATGCAGGTCTGGACAGGTGAGACATAGTTGTTGTTCTAGGGATGGGCATGTGAGCATGCAGGTCTGGACAGATGAGACATAGTTGTTGTTCTAGGGATGGGCATGTGAGCATGCAGGTCTGGGCAGATGAGACATAGTTGTTGTTCTAGGGATGGGCATGTGAGCATGCAGGTCTGGACAGATGAGACAGTTGTTGTTCTAGGGATGGGCATGTGAGCATGCAGGTCTGGGACAGATGAGACAGATAGTTGTTGTTCTAGGGATGGGCATGTGAGCATGCAGGTCTGGGCAGATGAGACATAGTTGTTGTTCTAGGGATGGGCATGTGAGCATGCAGGTCTGGACAGGTGAGACATAGTTGTTGTTCTAGGGATGGGCATGTGAGCATGCAGGTCTGGACAGATGAGACATAGTTGTTGTTCTAGGGATGGGCATGTGAGCATGCAGGTCTGGACAGATGAGACATAGTTGTTGTTCTAGGGATGGGCATGTGAGCATGCAGGTCTGGGCAGATGAGACATAGTTGTTGTTCTAGGGATGGGCATGTGAGCATGCAGGTCTGGACAGGTGAGACATAGTTGTTGTTCTAGGGATGGGCATGTGAGCATGCAGGTCTGGACAGATGAGACGTAGTTGTTGTTCTAGGGATGGGCATGTGAGCATGCAGGTCTGGGCAGATGAGACGTAGTTGTTCTAGGGATGGGCATGTGAGCATGCAGGTCTGGACAGATGAGACATAGTTGTTGTTCTAGGGATGGGCATGTGAGCATGCAGGTCTGGGCAGATGAGACATAGTTGTTGTTCTAGGGATGGGCATGTGAGCATGCAGGTCTGGACAGATGAGACATAGTTGTTGTTCTAGGGATGGGCATGTGAGCATGCAGGTCTGGACAGATGAGACATAGTTGTTGTTCTAGGGATGGGCATGTGAGCATGCAGGTCTGGACAGATGAGACGTAGTTGTTGTTCTAGGGATGGGCATGTGAGCATGCAGGTCTGGGCAGATGAGACATAGTTGTTGTTCTAGGGATGGGCATGTGAGCATGCAGGTCTGGACAGGTGAGACATAGTTGTTGTTCTAGGGATGGGCATGTGAGCATGCAGGTCTGGACAGATGAGACATAGTTGTTGTTCTAGGGATGGGCATGTGAGCATGCAGGTCTGGACAGATGAGACATAGTTGTTGTTCTAGGGATGGGCTATGGGCATGTGAGCATGCAGGTCTGGACAGATGAGACATAGTTGTTGTTCTAGGGATGGGCATGTGAGCATGCAGGTCTGGGCAGATGAGACATAGTTGTTGTTCTAGGGATGGGCATGTGAGCATGCAGGTCTGGACAGGTGAGACATAGTTGTTGTTCTAGGGATGGGCATGTGAGCATGCAGGTCTGGACAGATGAGACATAGTTGTTGTTCTAGGGATGGGCATGTGAGCATGCAGGTCTGGACAGATGAGACGTAGTTGTTGTTCTAGGGATGGGCATGTGAGCATGCAGGTCTGGACAGATGAGACGTAGTTGTTGTTCTAGGGATGGGCATGTGAGCATGCAGGTCTGGACAGATGAGACATAGTTGTTGATCTAGGGATGGGCATGTGAGCATGCAGGTCTGGAGTGAGACATAGTTGTTCTAGGGATGGGCATGTGAGCATGCAGGTCTGGACAGGTGAGACATAGTTGTTGTTCTAGGGATGGGCATGTGAGCATGCAGGTCTGGACAGATGAGACATAGTTGTTGTTCTAGGGATGGGCATGTGAGCATGCAGGTCTGGACAGATGAGACATAGTTGTTGTTCTAGGGATGGGCATGTGAGCATGCAGGTCTGGGCAGATGAGACATAGTTGTTGTTCTAGGGATGGGCATGTGAGCATGCAGGTCTGGACAGGTGAGACATAGTTGTTGTTCTAGGGATGGGCATGTGAGCATGCAGGTCTGGACAGATGAGACATAGTTGTTGTTCTAGGGATGGGCATGTGAGCATGCAGGTCTGGGCAGATGAGACATAGTTGTTGTTCTAGGGATGGGCATGTGAGCATGCAGGTCTGGACAGGTGAGACATAGTTGTTGTTCTAGGGATGGGCATGTGAGCATGCAGGTCTGGACAGATGAGACATAGTTGTTGTTCTAGGGATGGGCATGTGAGCATGCAGGTCTGGACAGGTGAGACATAGTTGTTGTTCTAGGGATGGGCATGTGAGCATGCAGGTCTGGGCAGATGAGACATAGTTGTTGTTCTAGGGATGGGCATGTGAGCATGCAGGTCTGGGCAGATGAGACGTAGTTGTTTGCCAATTTGTAAGTCGCTCTGGATAAGAGCGTCTGCTAAATGACTTAAATGTAAATGTTAAATGTTGTTGTTTCTGTGCGGCTGTAAATGGTTGTTCATATGTATACATTTGTATTTGTTGTGGGTACAAAATAAAACATGTTATAATATTTAATAAAAAATATTATACAAAAAATAGTTCAGAATGGTTTCTGTAATTCACCTGCTTATGAGGTTAGGAAGACCTCAAAGAGGCTGGCGACTGAGTGCATACGGTAAAAGATTCCGAAGGGGAGTCCGATATTCACAACAGCCGCCCACATGGTGAACTCGTAAAACTCTGCTCCAATCGGGTTGTCAAACTGGGGGCGGGCGCCAAACGCCGGCATGATCCAGAGCTGTCAACGGAAACAGAGTAAAGATGTTCAGTCCAATCTTTCAACTTAAACATACTAGTTAGGATCATACTCTACTCTGATGTATTGTACTGTAGAAATAACTAGTAAACCCGTTTTCATGAGCAAGTTATGCAAACATATATTTGTTTTATTTTAAATGATGGTTCAGCAGTTTCATCTTATTTTCGAAGTACCTAGGGTGTTGAAGTTTATTCCAAATGCTTCTCCCCAATTTCGTGGTATCCAATTGGTAGTTACAGTTTTGTCCCATCGCTGCAACTCCCATACGGACTTGGGAGAGGCGAAGGTCGAGAGCCGTGCATCCTCCAAAACACAACCCAGCCAAGCCACACTGCCTCTTGACACAACGCCCTCTTAACCTGGAAGCCAAACACACCAATGTTTCGGAGGAAACACTGTACACCTGGTGACCGTGTCAGCGTGCATTGCGCCCGACCCGCCACAGGAGTTGCTATTGTGCGTTGGGACAAGAACATCCCTGCTGGCCTAACCCAGACGACACTGGGCCAATTGTGCCCCGCCTCATGGGTCTCCTAGTCGCGGCCAGCTGCCACAGAGCATGGACACAAACCAAGATCTATTGTGGCACAGCTAGAACTGTGATGCAGTACAGCTAGCACAGTGATGCAGTGCCTTAAACCACCGCGCCACTCAGGAGGCCCTAGTTTTATCCAAACTTAATAAAAACGGTTTTGGATGAAAGGACAACATCCTAGGTTAACAAGCCCTTTAAAAGAGCCATTTTGAAAAGGACAGTGGTGGGTACTCAGTAGGCTACTCACAAGGATGTTGCAGAGCAGCAGAAATGCACAGATCTCCTTCAGGGCCCTCCTCTTCCAGGTCAGCCTATGGCGTTGAGGAAGGGGGGAGCTAGAAGGAGCAGAAGGAGCAACATGCATACTGTGAACTGTGAGGGCCGGGGACGTCTTGGTCTCCATGAATGTCCCTGGGAGGTTGTGTATGTCTCTATGGGCTTGGGCTTGAAGGACGTATGGGTTTGTGAATACAGAGGCCCGGTGCATGTCTTCGTGGAAGGGCTCACGATGCAGGCCCTCGATGATGAAGATGTTCTGCAGGCAGAGCTGGATCACAGTGAGCAGGGAGACAGCCAGGTTGAGAGCGTTGAGGTGGCCCTCGGCCCCCGTTGCCACCACAGCCACGATGGTGAAATAACAGATGGTGAACTGTCCGAATGAGGCGCCGATCAGCAAGCCTACATCCAGGCTCCGTGTGGGGTTCTTCCCCGACACGTGGTCTCTCTGGTCCAGCCGGTAGATGGCGCAACCAGCCACGGTCGAGACGGACATGAGCGTCACAGCCACCGTGTTCATCACGTAGTGTATCATCAGCACCGTGTCACGTTTCCCCGGGTCCCCCTTCTCCACATCCACCTTGTAGATGACAAAGGTTCCCAGGCCCGCCACCAGCATGACCAGCCCGACCGCAGGCCCCACCAGCACGTCCTTCAGGCGGAAATGGAGCGCGTGGTGGTTGTGCTCGTCTACCAGGCGGCCCACGTTCTTCCACATGACGTAGGCCATGGCTGAGGCAAACAGGCTGTACTCGATGTTGAAGGGGTACAGGTAGTAATAGGCCTTTTCTAAGACGGCACAGGCAGAGTGGCTGCAGTTACAGCTGCTGGATCCACCAGGGGCTGAAATAAAATCAAACATGAGCTTTATTGTTTGACTCTGAGGTGATGTTTTGTTATGTCGGTTGGTTGTATTTCATAGTCGACGGCAATTCTATTTCAACACAGTAAGTTCAGAAAGTAAACTGAAAATGTATTTTATTTTATTGATCCTTCATTTAAACAAGGAATTCCAATTTCGGTTTACATACTAAATTGAAATGGAATTGAACCCTTAAACAAGGAATTCCCATTTCAGTTTACATACTGAATTGAAATGGAATTGAACCTGTGGTGAAACGCCAAAGGGATCTCCCCTGTGTCCCTTTTCCCCCGATATCCCCACCCGTCTTTGAGCCTCAAGAAACATCTGAACTACCTGACTGGACACAATCACCTGAATCTGCCACCAGCTCACAAACTAACTCAACCTCACAGTACCAAGAAACTCCCACTCCACCCCTCAACGACTGCTCCGAGGAATGGGAGAAACTGTTAGACTCATTGTTGCTAGAGTAATAGGCTCTGTCATAAACAGAGGCCTATATGTGCACTGTAAGAAAAGTGTTTCCTCATTGTTGCTAGAGTAATAGGCTCTGTCATAAACAGAGGCCCATATATGCACTGTAAGAAAAGTATTTCCTGTTGTAAGATGTGTCATCACCCTCTTTACTCTGAGGGAATGGGAGGAGCAGCAGATCGGGTGCAGAGAATCACAAGGTATATAAAGAGACATTTGCCATTGCTTTGGCGCTGACTTCTTGAATTCTGAATTCATTTAGACAACCATTTGACTTCGGGTAATTTGCCACCTGACTCAAATCACTTGTATATTCTAATTTGCTGGAACTTGGACTCTTGCCGTTTAGCTATTGGACAGTAGTTTTGTCGTCAGAGTGCCTTTCGCCTGGCAGAATCAGGATGCAAAATATCTTAATTGATTGAGCTCCTCATCCCGGGTAGGTATTTCTCGCCACAGACACTGCGGTAGCTCAGCGGAGAACCTCTGATCTCTCCAGTCTAACTTGGATCTCTAAATTTAGTTAAACTACTAAAATTATCCATAGATTCTAATTTGCTGGAACTTGGGCTCTTGCCGTTTAACTATTGGACAGTAGTTTTGTCGTCAGAGTGCCTTTCGCCTGGCAGAATCAGGATGCAAAATATCTTAATTGATTGAGCTCCTCATCCCGGGTAGGTATTTCTCACCACAGACACTGCAGTAGCTCAGCGGAGAACCTCTGATCTCTCCAGTCTAACTTGGATCTCTAAATTTAGTTAAACTACTAAAATTATCCATAGATTCTAATTTGCTGGAACTTGGGCTCTTGCCGTTTAACTATTGGACAGTAGTTTTGTCGTCAGAGTGCCTTTCGCCTGGCAGAATCAGGATGCAAAATATCTTAATTGATTGAGCTCCTCATCCCGGCTAGGTATTTCTCGCCACAGACACTGCGGTAGCTCAGCGGAGAACCTCTGATCTCTCCAGTCTAACTTGAATCTCTAAATTTAGTAAACCACCGACTTCAAGTCAACCTCTCAGCCAGTAGAGGGGAGTCGCTACCAACTAAATTCAAAAAGAACTCTGACCGATTGAAACTCTGCTCCTGATCTCGTGGGTCTCCTCGTCATCTCTCAAAGGTAATTAAATAACTATTACAAGTATTTAATATACAGATAAGTGTTATCATTGTACCAGGCATTTTATAGAGCATTAAGGCATTTGCATGTTTTTGATTAACGCTGTGTGTGACCGAGTAACAATTGTGTATTTTGAAGTGTGTTTGATTGTAAAAGACAAAAAACAGAGTGTTATCAAAAATAAACGGTAGTCTTATTTTGTCTCAAGTAAACGGTTCTCTCAAAGACAGTTAACGGCACGGGAGATAACAACTCTGACACTCCCCGCTACCGGGACACTGGAAACGGAGATCAGTACTCTATGACAGAATGAGTTACTATTAAAAGACAAAGAGGAAGGTGTGTCCAGTAGTGATTCATTTAATTGTCTTATCGATCTATCTAAGTTTTATTTTCCAAGCGATACATAGCCGACGGGCAGAGTAATGAGACTAAGTTGACTAAAGGTCTTCACACTTTAAACTAGATACATCACAGAGGGGAAACACTCAACCACAGGGAAATCATATAGAGACTGGTAGGACTAGTACTTAATAATAACTCAAGGACCAATTAGTGGTGAAACAAAGAGTCTAGAGGATAAAGGTGGGGTTCACACATCCCAGCTAGAGCTAGACCGTTGAGAGTGACAAGGCAAAAGACCTCTCTGCGCGGACAACGTTTCGATATAGAAAGAGAGGCAGGGCTACGCGAGCGGTCCTGGTTATACCGAGATAACCTGAAGTACCTATAGTGCCCTGTCCAATCCAGGGAACGGGACGCTAACCACCTCTAGCAACCCCGCTGCCGGCCAAGGGGCGGGGCTGAAGGTTTCGTATCGCGACAAACCCTTAAACAAGGAATTCCCATTTCAGTTTACATACTGAATTGAAATGGAATTGAACCCTTAAACAAGGAATTCCCATTTCAGTTTACATACTGAATTGAAATGGAATTGAACCCAACCCTGTAGTATTTCACTTAGATTTTCTAGAGAAGATTCAACAGCACAATGTTCTCTACCTCTGATGTCATAGGAATGTGTGCTGTTGCCGTCCTCTGGTAGAACAACAGTCTGGTGTATGGACTCCTCTGTGACTGCTGCCATCCACAACATCAGATTGGTAGACAGAGTCAACATCAGCCCACAGCTTCAAGAGGGAAACACAGGAGTCGAATAGAATAGAATACTAACTATTTTTATATCCTATTTAATTCTGTAAGAATATAATATAACATAATATAATAGATAAGACTTTATGCTTCCCAAGGGGAATGTTAAATGTCCAACCATCAATTTACATAATTAAATCGTAATAAATTCAGTTATACAGTAGCAGTTAGTTGCCCTCACCGAGTTATGTTCCGTTGTAGCTGTACACAGTCTTTAGCGTGGAGCCAGAGGAAGTATGTCTGAGAAAGATACAATGATCACCTATACTTGCATTTTTCCCACCAGCCAAATCCCTCAGTGGTTTCCGTCATATCACCTAATGGAAGCTCCATTTGAGATGTCAGAACTTGTGTTCTTACCTGGACAAGTATGAATACAGCTTGTACGACAGGGAACGCTATCTTCACAGCAGAGTCACAGTGCAGGTAGCCTACGTAGTTAGCAATCTTAAACACGTCCATAATCAGACTGCATAAGCCAAACAGCACCAGTCCACCTAGAGAAAAAAACAGAATGAAATCCAAGTAGAAATAATCACACTCATTAAAAACAATGGGTGAATGTAAAACTTTGTCTAGGTATAGTAAATGATATCCTATTAGAATAGAACTCTCCCCCAATCCAAAGAGAGATTATTCATGTCCAGTGATTTTAACAGAAATAAATATTATTAAATGGATGCTCTGGCATTTTGGCAATGAGGCCCTTAATCTACTTCAATCAATGAATCGTGGCTAGGAAAAACAGCAGCAGGCCAGGGCCAACTACTTCCCCAGAGTCAGATGTACTCTTGGATACCATGTCCAGTGATTTTAACAGAAAGAGAGATTATTAATTTCCAGTGATTTTAACAGAGAGAGAGATTATTAATTTCCAGTGATTTTAACAGAGAGAGATATATTATTAATTTCCAGTGATTTTAACAGAAAGAGAGATTATCAATTTTGATTTTAACAGAGAGAGAGATGATTAATGTCCAGTGTCGGAATCCTGGCTCAGGAAGGCCACCAAAAATTCTGAGATTTCCATACCCAACTATAACATCTTCCGTCAAGATAGAACTGCCAAAGGGGGAGGAGATAGCCTGCAAAGTAATGTCATACTTTCCAGGTCCATACCCCAACAGTTCGAACTACTAATCTTGAAAATTACTCTCTCCAGAAATAAGTCTCTCACTGTTGCCGCCTGCTACCGACCCCCCTCAGCACCCAGCTGTGCCCTGGACACCATTTGTGAATTGATTTCCCCCCATCTAGCTTCAGAGTTTGTTCTGTTAGGTGACCTAAACTGGGATATGCTTAACACCCCGGCAGTCCTACAATCTAAGATAGATGCCCTCAATCTCACACAAATCATCAAGGAACCCACCAGGTACAACCCTAAATCTGTAAACAAGGGCACCCTCATAGACGTCATCCTGACCAACTGGCCCTCCAAATACACCTCCGCTGTCTTCAACCAGGATCTCAACGATCACTGCCTCATTGCCTGTATCCGCTACGGAGCCGCAGTCAAACGACCACCCCTCATCACTGTCAAACGCTCCCTAAAACACTTATGTGAGCAGGCCTTTCTAATCGACCTGGCCCGGGTATCCTGGAAGGACATTGACCCCATCCCGTCAGTTGAGGATGCCTGGTCATTCTTTAAAAGTAACTTCCTCACCATTTTAGATAAACATGCTCCGTTAAAAAAATGCAGAACTAAGAACAGATATAGCCCTTGGTTCACTCCAGACCTGACTGCCCTCGACCAGCGCAAAAACATCCTGTGCCGGACTGCAATAGCATCGAACAGTCCCCGCGATATGCAACTGTTCAGGGAAGTCAGGAACCAATACACGCAGTCAGTCAGGAAAGCTAAGGCCAGCTTCTTCAGGCAGAAGTTTGCATCCTGTAGCTCCAACTCCAAAAAGTTCTGGGACATTGTGAAGGCCATGGAGAACAAGAGCACCTCCTCCCAGCTGCCCACTGCACTGAGGCTAGGTAACACGGTCACCACCGATAAATCCATGATTATCGAAAACTTCAACAAGCATTTCTCAATGGCTGGCCATGCCTTCCGCCTGGCTACTCCAACCTCGGCCAACAGCTCCGCCCCCCCCGCAGCTACTCGCCCAAGCCTCTCCTTTACCCAAATCCAGATAGCAGATGTTCTGAAAGAGCTGCAAAACCTGGACCCGTACAAATCAGCTGGGCTTGACAATCTGGACCCTCTATTTCTGAAACTATCCGCTGCCATTGTCGCAACCCCTATTACCAGCCTGTTCAACCTTTCATATCATCTGAGATCCCCAAGGACTGGAAAGCTGCCGCAGTCATCCCCCTCTTCAAAGGGGGAGACACCCTGGACCCAAACTGTTACAGACCTATATCCATCCTGCCCTGCCTATCTATAACAGAGAGAGAGATGATTAATTTCCAGTGATTTTAACAGAGAGAGATTATTAATTTCCAGTGATTTTAACAGAGAGAGAGAGATTATTCATTTCCAGTGATTTTAACAGAGAGAGAGATTATTCATTTCCAGTGATTTTAACAGAGAGAGAGATTATTAATTTCCAGTGATTTTAACAGAGAGAGAGATTATTAATTTCCAGTGATTTTAACAGAGAGAGAGATTATTCATTTCCAGTGATTTTAACAGAGAGAGAGATGATTAATTTCCAGTGATTTTAACAGAGAGAGATTATTCATTTCCAGTGATTATAACAGAGAGAGAGATTATTCATTTCCAGTGATTATAACAGAGAGAGATGATTCTTAATTTCCAGTGATTTTTCAGGGGAAAAACAAAAACTGTGAACTCTGGAAAAGTTTCTGGAATTTAGCAGCTGTAGACCCAGAAGATCAGAAAAGTGTCTTCTCTTACCCCTGAGCCACACAGGCCCGGCATAGCTATCCTTGTAGAGCACTGCATGATCTTCCCTGGATGTGTAGATGGTGTAGTACAGCATCCAGGCAGTGGTGAGGATGACGAGGACGATGAGGAAGATCTGCAGGTTGATGGTGTTGATCTTAACGTTGTTGAAGACACTGCCACTGACCAGAGCAATACCTAGGATCAGGACGTTGACCGTGATGATGCTAGAGAGTAGCCAGCTGCGGTTACGGCCCCTCTCCCTCACCGTGCCCCTGCTGGTCGAGAAGACGTCGCTCCCCCTCATCATACTCCCCGCCTGGACTCCCAAGTGGATGGAACACCGGATGGAAGGGAGGGTGGGCGGGGGGGATATGTGGCCCTCCTCAACCGCCATCTCAGCTTCAGATGTCATCTTGCTGGGTTCGCGTGAAAAGAAGCCAAAGGTCAAGTCCATGATGTTTCTCATTCTGCAAAGGTCTAGTCCACAGTTTGTTTGTGATTTGTTACAATCCAAGCAATCTTTGTTCAAAATGTCATATCCTTTCCAAAGGTAGAAGCTCTAATGAGTTCAGAAAGTGTGTCTGTTCTGATCAGAGTTGTGTGAACACCTAACCATCCACTCAAAGGCTCTGCCTGTATAAGGAGGTCCCTCCTTCCCATAACCCAACTTCTAACCTCATTTCATCATCAATGCCAAGCCCATCAGACATTGTTTATCATCAGAAGCAGTGCCCAGCCCATCATGCTCCTGCTGTAACGATAGACCACGAGGGATACGAACCATAGACCACAATGGGGGGTAATTTACAATTACACATTAACACAGGAACCAGCATCACCCTTCATGTCCTGAAGTGGTTTAACAGAGCTGGAATGTTGGCTTCATTATATGATGGGGCCATAAAGGCCACTAGGGACAATAGCTCATCTGTTCACCCCCTTTCTTTATGACACTGAATGGCCCTGAGGTTGACAGGAAATCGAAGACAGACACTTTAGGCAAATCAGCTGACCACCTTGATTATCCCTATAAATTACATAACTTGTTTAGAGACGTCAGATCAAGTTTTTAAGAGGCACGGCCACACCTGTTAAATGAATTATCCTGAATGGCGGCAGTGGTCTAAGGCACTGCATCTCAGTGCAAGAGGTGTAACTACAGTCCCTGGTTTCAATCCAGGCTGTCACATCCGTCTGTGATTGGGAGTCCCATAGGGTGGCGCACAATTGGCCCAGTGTCGTCCAGGTTTGGCTGGGGTAGGCCGTCGTCGTAAATAAGAATTGGTTCTTAACTGACATGCTTCGTTAAATAAAACAAACAAATAAAACGGGAGCAGGTCAGTCATCTTCAGCCAATACATCCAGCCTTCAACATGTTCTTACAGCCTATATTCTTACCTCCTTGTTGATTGATATCCATTGAATTGTGTCCATTTTCTGTTTTAGAAAGATTTGCACACATATGAAAAGATAGATGGTGTCATCTTAAAAGGAATGAAGTGGTGAATAAAGAGCTCAGCCATGTGCTCCTTGTCAGTAACAACCACATCATCAACATTAAGGGACATGTGCTCCTTGTCAGTAACAACCACATCATCAACATTAAGGGACATGTGCTCCTTGTCAGTAACAACAACATCATCAACATTAAGGGACATGTGATCCTTGTCAGTAACAACAACATCATCAACATTAAGGGACATGTGATCCTTGTCAGTAACAACCACATCATCAACATTAAGGGACATGTGCTCCTTGTCAGTAACAACCACATCATCAACATTAAGGGACATGTGCTCCTTGTCAGTAACAACCACATCATCAAAATTAAGGGACATGTGCTCCTTGTCAGTAACAACCACATCATCAACATTAAGGGACATGTGCTCCTTGTCAGTAACAACCACATCATCAACATTAAGGGACATAACAACCACATCATCAACATTAAGGGACATGTGCTCCTTGTCAGTAACAACCACATCATCAACATTAAGGGACATGTGCTCCTTGTCATAACAACCACATCATCAACATTAAGGGACATGTGCTCCTTGTCAGTAACAACCACATCATCAACATTAAGGGACATGTGCTCCTTGTCAGTAACAACCACATCATCAACATTAAGGGACATGTGCTCCTTGTCAGTAACAACCACATCATCAACATTAAGGGACATGTGCTCCTTGTCAGTAACAACCACATCATCAACATTATGGGACATGTGCTCCTTGTCAGTAACAACCACATCATCAACATTAAGGGACATGTGCTCCTTGTCAGGACATTAAGGGACATGTGCTCCTTGTCAGTAACAACCACATCATCAACATTAAGGGACATGTGCAGTAACAACCACATCATCAACATTAAGGGACATGTGCTCCTTGTCAGTAACAACCACATCATCAACATTAAGGGACATGTGCTCCTTGTCAAACAACCACATCATCAACATTAAGGGACATGTGCTCCTTGTCAGTAACAACCACATCATCAACATTAAGGGACATGTGCTCCTTGTCAGTAACAACCACATCATCAACATTAAGGGACATGTGCTCCTTGTCAGTAACAACCACATCATCAACATTAACAACCCACATCATCAACATTAAGGGACATGTGCTCCTTGTCAGTAACAACCACATCATCAACATTAAGGGACATGTGCTCCTTGTCAGTAACAACCACATCATCAACATTAAGGACATGTGCTCATCAACATTAAGGGACATGTGCTCCTTGTCAGTAACAACCACATCATCAACATTAAGGGACATGTGCTCCTTGTCAGTAACAACCACATCATCAACATTAAGGGACATGTGCTCCTTGTCAGTAACAACCACATCATCAACATTAAGGGACATGTGCTCCTTGTCATCAACATTAAGGGACATGTGCTCCTTGTCAGTAACAACCACATCATCAACATTAAGGGACATGTGCTCCTTGTCAGTAACAACCACATCATCAACATTAAGGGACATGTGCTCCTTGTCAGTAACAACCACATCATCAACATTATGGGACATGTGCTCCTTGTCAGTAACAACCACATCATCAACATTAAGGGACATGTGCAGTAACAACCACATCATCAACATTAAGGGACATGTGCTCCTTGTCAATAACCACATCATCAACATTATAGGGGCATCCTTGTCAGTAACAACCACATCATCAACATTAAGGGACATGTGCTCCTTGTCAGTAACAACCACATCATCAACATTATACATGTGCTCCTTGTCAGTAACAACCACATCATCAACATTTTGGGACATGTGCTCCTTGTCAGTAACAACCACATCATCAACATTAAGGGACATGTGCTCCTTGTCAGTAACAACCACATCATCAACATTAAGGGACATGTGCATAACAACCACATCATCAACATTAAGGGACATCAACTGGGACATGTCAGTAACAACCACATCATCAACATTAAGGGACATGTGCATCATCAACATTAAGGGACATGTGCAGTAACAACCACATCATCAACATTAAGGGACCTGTCAGTAACAACCACATCATCAACATTAAGGGACATGTGCTCCTTGTCAGTAACAACCACATCATCAACATTTTGGGACATGTGCTCCTTGTCAGTAACAACCACATCATCAACATTATGGGACATGTGCTCCTTGTCAGTAACAACCACATCATCAACATTAAGGGACACATCATTGCACTCTAAACTCCTCTGTAAACTGGTCATCTCTGTATACCTGTTGCACTAAAAAGATTTGGCATGGGTCCTCAGATCCTCAAAAGGTTCTACAGCTTCAACATCGAGTGCATCCTGACTGGTTGCATCACTGCCTGGTATGGCAACTGCTCGGCCTCCGACCGCATGGCACAACAGAGGGTAGTGCGTACGGCCCAGTACATTACTGGGGCTAAGCTTCCCTGCCTTCCAGACCTCTACACCAGTCGGTGTCAGAGGAAGGCCCGAACCCCTCTTTTACGCTGCTGCTACTCTCTGTTTATCATATATGCATAGTTACTTTAACTATAAATTCATGTACATACTACGTCAATTGGGTCGACCAACCAACCAGCACTGTGCAAGCGATAATATTGAAATGGAAGGAGTATCAGACCACTGCAAATCTACCAAGACCTGGCCGTCCCTCTAAACTTTCAGCTCATACAAGGAGAAGACTGATCAGAGATGCAGCCAAGAGGCCCATGATCACTCTGGATGAACTGCAGAGATCTACAGCTGAGGTGGGAGACTCTGTCCATAGGACAACAATCAGTCGTATATTGCACAAATCTGGCCTTTATGGGAGAGTGGCAAGAAGAAAGCCATTTCTTAAAGATATCCATAAAAAGTGTTGTTTAAAGTTTGCCACAAGCCACCTGGGAGACACACCAAACATGTGGAAGAAGGTGCTCTGGTCAGAAGAAACCAAAATTGAACTTTTTGGCAACAATGCAAAACATTATGTTTGGCGTAAAAGCAACACAGCTCATCACCCTGAACACATCATCCCCACTGTCAAACATGGTGGTGGCAGCATCATGGTGTGGGTCTGCTTTTCTTCAGCAGGGACAGGGAAGATGGTTAAAATTGATGGGAAGATGGATGGATCCAAATACAGGACCATTCTGGAAGAAAACCTGATGGAGTCTGCAAAAGACCTGAGACCGGGACGGAGATTTGTCTTCCAACAAGACAATGATCCAAAACATAAAGCAAAATCTACAATGGAATCGTTCAAAAATAAACATATCCAGGTGTTAGAATGGCCAAGTCAAAGTCCAGGCCTGAATCCAATTGAGAATCTGTGGAAAGAACTGAAAACTGCTGTTCACAAATGCTCTCCATCCAACCTCACTGAGCTTGAGCTGTTTTGCAAGGAGGAATGGGAAAAATGTTCAGTCTCTCGATGTGCTAAACTGATACCCCAAGCGACTTACAGCTGTAATTTTGCCCGCCCAATTTTTCAGTTTTTGATTTGTTAAAAAAGTTTGAAATATCCAATAAATGTTGTTCCACTTCATGATTGTGTCCCACTTGTTGTTGATTCTTCACAAAAAAATACAGTTTTATATCTTTATGTTTGAAGCCTGAAATGTGGCAAAAGGTCGCAAAGTTCAAGGGGGCCGAATACTTTCGAATCACTTTAGTCACTTTAACCACACCTACATGTACATACTACCTCAATCAGTCACTGGATGCATAGTCTACTTTAACCACACCTACATGTACATACTACTACTCAATCAGCCTGACTAACCGGTGCCTGTATATAGCCTTGCTACTCCTTGCTACTGTATATAGCCTCACTGCTACTGTATATAGCCTCACTACTGTATATAGCCTCACTACTATATAGCCTCACTGTATATAGCCTCACTACTGTATATAGCCTCGCTACTGTATATAGCCTCACTACTGTATATAGCCTCACTACTGTATATAGCCTCACTACTGTATATAGCCTCTGCTACTGTATATAGCCTCACTACTGTATATAGCCTTGCTACTGCTACTGTATATAGCCTTGCTACTGCTACTGTATATAGCCTCGCTACTGTATATAGCCTCGCTACTGTATATAGCCTCACTACTGTATATAGCCTCACTACTGTATATAGCCTCACTACTGTATATAGCCTCTACTGTATATAGCCTCACTACTGTATATAGCTACTGTATATAGCCTCACTACCTTGCTACTGTATATAGCCTCACTGCCTTGCTACTGTATATAGCCTCACAACTGTATATAGCCTTGCTACTGTATATAGCCTCACTACTGTATATAGCCTTGCTACTGTATATAGCCTCACTACTGTATATAGCCTCACTACTGCTTCACTACTGTATATAGCCATGCCTACTGTATATAGCCTTGCTACTCTATATAGCCTCACTACTGTATATAGCCTCACTACTGTATATAGCCTGTATATAGCCTGTATATAGCCTCACTACTGTATGTAGCCTCGCTACTGTATATAGCCTTGCTACTGTATATAGCCTCACTACTGTATATAGCCTTGCTACTGTATATAGCCTCACTACTGCCTCACTACTGTATATAGCCTTGCTACTGTATATAGCCTCACTACTGTATACAGCCTTGCTACTGTATGTATAGCCTCACTACTGTATATAGCCTTGCTACTGTATATAGCCTCACTACTCTTAGGCCTCACTCTCCCTATCTGAGATATCTACTGCAGCCCTCTGTCACGTTCTGACCTTAGTTCTTTTATTATGTCCTTGTTTTAGTATGGTCAGGGGTGATTTGGGTGGGTTGTTTATGTTCTTTTTCTATAATTTGGGTTTCTGTGTTCGGCCTGGTATGGTTCTCAATCAGAGGCAGCTGTCAATCGTTGTCCCTGATTGAGAATCATACTTAGGGAGCCTGGTTTCACTTTGAGTTGTGGGTGTTTATTTTCCATGTCAGTGTCTGTGCCACACGGGACTGTTTCGGTTTGATTTACTTCACGTTATTGTTTTGTTCAGTGTTCGTTATTCATTAAAAAACATGAACACTTACCACGCTGCGTTTTGGTCCTCCGATCCTTCATACTACTCCTCTTCGTCAGAAGAGTCCCCAAAGCACACACATACTTATAAATTGTTTACTTGTTGCTTATTCATGAAAGTTATTATAACGTGTTGCACAGACATCAAAATTATACTTTTAGATAGTAGCCTAAAATATTATTGGATGGCATTGCTATTTAACATGATTTGTCTTTAATTGACACATTAAAGTGAGAACGTTGTCATGTTGTGAAATTGCACTCCTCCAATGAGACCTTACTGCTGTGTTCTTTGTAAAGTGGCAATGTGACAAGGGATTGTATCTCTTCAGGAACTTGAAAAGGACACTATTGTCTGTTCCAGACTGAAATAAACAAATATCCAAATTGACTTTATGTTACTGTGTAAAAGTCAATGGCTATATCTTACATATACTTTGTTATATTTGTCTGCATGTCATTCTGCAATCAGCATTGTCAACTGTAAATACTGTGCTTGATGTTTAAAGTAGTATTTCTTTCTTGAATTATGCTGTATAATACTATATTATACATGTTTCTTAAAGGAACCAGTAAAGGACCATAAGAAGAATATTCTGATCCAGAGTTTAGTTGTTTCTTTTTTCTGTTCTTCATTTGGACCGTAGCTGGCAGTGCTGTCGAACCATCTGCCATCATGTTCCTTAAAAGTGCATCCTCCGTTATCTTATTTCAACTTTATTTAACCAGGTAGGCCAGTTGAGAACAAGTTCTCATTTACAACTGCGACCTGGACAAGATAAAGCAAAGCAGTGCGACACAAACAACAACACAGAGTTACACATGGAATTAACAAGCGTACAGTCAATAACACAGTAGAAAAAAAGAAAGTCTATATACAGTGTGTGCAAATGGCATGAGGAGGTAAGGCAATAAAAAGGACGTAGTAGCCAAGTAATTACAATTTAGCAAATGAACACTGGAGTGATAGATGTGCAGATGATGATGTGCAAGTATGATGTGCAAGTCCTCCCTTCCTTGAAGTAATCACTGACGAAACATGCCTGGAAAGGTGAAAATCATGGGAATCAACTCAATTGTTGCTGTTAATAATAGCACATAGATATTTCACAACTTCACATAGCCTTATGGGTGGCTTTTGAAATATAGATGGCGCTGTTGCTGCTGTTTTGCAAACTCCGACCCAACTCTGCTATTTTGTGTTTCTTTTGGCATTTATCTTACTTTATATTCACAAAATGTATCCACTATCATTTGTTATAACTGACAAGAACTTCTGAACATCAGATCTGCAGTTACTTACCCCAATTCTGGCTTCAACTTTAACTTCGACTGCCCTGGGCTCATCTGCCCTGGGCTCATCTGCCCTGGGCTCATCTGCCCTGGGCTCATCTGCCCTGGGCTCATCTGCCCTGGGCTCATCTGCCCTGGGCTCATCTGCCCTGGGCTCATCTGCCCTGGGCTCATCTGCCCTGGGCTCATCTGCCCTGGGCTCATCTGCCCTGGGCTCTTTCTGTAATTCCAACCCAAAACAGACACCAGAGGCAGGAGAGGGGGATTCCTGACCAGATCAAGGTGAAGGTAAAACCGGCCACCTCTTCCCTCCATTTTATTGCCCAATGTACAGTCACTTGATAATAAGATGTATGACCTCTAAACGCGGATTTGCTCCCAACGGGACTCTCGTAACTGAAATATTCAATGCTTTTCTGAAACATGGCTTTCGGACAAGATACCTGCATTGGCTATCCAACTCGATGGATTATCCATGCAAGACAGTAGAGTCAGGGAAATCGAGAGGGGGAGGAGTTTGCCTCTTCATCAACAACAAATGATGTGCTGACTCATGTGCAGGGGTAGTCTCGACTAATTTCTCACCTGTCTTGGAATACCTGATGGTCAAATGCCAACCCTTCCAACTCCTGAATGGGTTTTCAGCTGTTATCATGACTGTTGTAAACATTCCACCTCAGGACCTGAAATATAACAAGATGGCACTTAACAGACTGTACTAGGCTATAAACAAGCAGGAAAACATACATCTGGAGGCTGCCTTCCTTATCGCCGGAGATGTAATTCAGTGTCACTATGAAAAGTCATGCCCAACTTCCTTCAACACATCTCCTAGACCACTGTTACTCTACCAGCTAGCAAGCATACAAGGCCCTTCCTTGTCCGCCATTCGTCAAATCAGATCATTACTCCGTACTCCTGCTTGTGAAGGTTTGCTGCTTCCCCAATCAGAAGCCTTGTATTAACTCTGAGGTTGGCGCTAAGCTAAAGGACCAGGCTACAGCATACAAGGCTTTCACAGACAATCCTGAGGCTACAGCTGAGGACAGGAACAAGAAGTCCCGCTACGACCTCCGCAGAGTCATTAAACTAACAAAATAAAAATACAGGTATGAGGTGGAATCATACTACACAGGCTCCGATGCCCACCGTGTTTGGCAGGGGCTACAGTCCATTACAAATAAAGACCCAGCCATGTTCTATCCAATGATGCCTCTCTTCCAGACAAACTCAATGCATTTCATTCACGCTTCGACAATAACAACACCGTACTATGCTTGAGGGCCCTGTGGCACCGTGAGAGACATGGGCATAGGTGTGGCTGAAGGACTCCCAGTGCAGCCCCATGGACAGAGCCACCCACCTCAGCATAGTAGGCAGGTGCACTCACTTCAGCACCATGGACAGAGACACTGGCTGCAGCACTGTGGACTCAGTTCCGCACTGTGGAAGGCTGCACTACCTTCAGCACCAGGCCAGCCGAAGACAACACCCAACACAGCTGTGCAGGATTACTAATCAGCACACCTGTAAGGCAATCCCTAATCAACTGACCGGCATAGTTGAGAAGAGGAACTAATGCAAGCGATTTTTGCAATTCGTTCCAGTCACAGGCAGCAGAGTACTGGAACGAAAGGCGGCCGAATGAGGTGTTGGCTTTAGGGATGATCAGTGAGATACACCTGCTGGAGCGCGTGCTACGGATGGGTGTTGCCATCGTGACCAGTGAACTGAGATAAGGCGGAGCTTTACCTAGCATGGCCTTGTAGATGACCTGGAGCCAGTGGGTCTGGCGACGAAGTCGCAGTGGTGGGTAGTATAAGGTGCTTTAGTGACAAAACGGATGGCACTGTGATAAACTGCATCCAGTTTGCTGAGTAGAGTGTTGGAAGTGTATCTTGAGAAGATACTTGGCACAGCTGTGTGAATTGTCTATCTGCCGCTTTGCCACTAACTTTGACAAGACCTGGGACCAGGCTAGTTGAGTTGTATAACCCAAACAGATCTGGGACCAGGCTAGTTGAGCTGTATATCCCAAACAGATCTGGGACCAGGCTAGTTGAGCTGTATAACCCAAACAGATCTGGGACCAGGCTAGTTGAGCTGTATAACACAAACAGATCTGGGATCAGGCTAGTTGAGCTGTATAACCCAAACAGATCTGGGACCAGGCTAGTTGAGCTGTATAACACAAACAGATCTGGGACCAGGCTAGTTGAGCTGTGTAACCCAAACAGATCTGGGACCAGGCTAGTTGAGCTGTATAACACAAACCGATCTGGGACCAGGCTAGTTGAGCTGTATAACACAAACAGATCTGGGACCAGGCTGTTGAGCTGTATAACACAAACAGATCTGGGACCAGGCTAGTTGAGCTGTATAACACAAACAGATCTGGGACCAGGCTAGTTGAGCTGTATAACAAACAAACCAGACCTGGGACCAGGCTAGTTGAGCTGTATCACCCAAACAGATCTGGGACCAGGCTAGTTGAGCTGTATAACCCAAACAGATCTGGGACCAGGCTAGTTGAGCTGTATAACCCAAACAGATCTGGGACCAGGCTAGTTGAGCTGTGTAACCCAAACAGATCTGGGACCAGGCTAGTTGAGCTGTATAACCCAAACCGATCTGGGACCAGGCTAGTTGAGCTGTGTAACCCAAACCGATCTGGGACCAGGCTAGTTGAGCTGTATAACCCAAACAGATCTGGGACCAGGCTAGTTGAGCTGTATAACCCAAACAGATCTGGGACCAGGCTAGTTGAGCTGTGTAACCCAAACCGATCTGGGACCAGGCTAGTTGAGCTATGTAACACAGTGGAATCTGGAGTAGACAGAACAGAAAGAGGAAGCCAGACACTGGTTAAGTACTGTTTTGGGTGTACTGTACGTAATATTAAAGGGGCAAACAAGAACAACGCGGTCGTTCCCCCACTTGCTTTGCTGAACACTTGAGGGACGGGAGTGGAGAAATGTGCATCCATAGACTGGTCTATGCAAAAACTTACCATCCATCAGATTAAAATGATACTTTTAACCATGTTTGTAGTCAATGGGGTAATAAAACATATTTAATTTAATCTTTATTTATCTAGGCAAGTCAGTAAAGAACAAATTCTTATTTTCAATGACTACCTAGGAACAGTGGGTTAACCTTCCGGTTACTAGTCCAACGCTCTAACCACTAGGCTACCCTGCCGCCCCATATGTTGTGTTACAGGTAAGACAGTTATTGTAAAAATAAGTAGTGCCAGTGATTGGTCTGTGTTGTATTACAGTGTGCCACAAAGAAGAATGACTCATATCCCAGAAAATGTTTACATAAATGTATGTGCACTTTATTACAAAGTCATCAATTATAATTCATATAAAACTATTTATACAGTTTAATAGCTCACTGATATTGACACATTTCATTAAAAATGAAATTGTATTATATAATTGTATTCTGTATATCCTTTCTATATGTTTCAGTGCATGCTCAGGACAGAACAAAGAATAACAATAAAACATAGATTGTAAAAAAAATGATCTTTATACATTTTCAGAATAGTTTGTCATTTTCCTGCTTATGAGGTTAGAAAGACCTCAAAGAGGCTGGCGACTGAGTGCATACGGTAAAAGATTCCGAAGGGGAGTCCGATATTCACAACAGCCGCCCACATGGTGAACTCGTAAAACTCTGCTCCAATCGGGTTGTCAAACTGGGGGCGGGCGCCAAACGCCGGCATGATCCAGAGCTGTCAACGGAAACAGAGTAAAGATGTTCAGTCCAATCTTTCAACTTAAACATACTAGTTAGGATCATACTCTACTATGATGTATTGTACTGCACAAATCCTAGGGAGTCCTTTGGCTCATGAGCAAGTTAGGCAAACAGGAAAAAAAGTGAAGGTTCAGTAGTTTCCATTTATTTTCGACCTACTGTACATACCCACTGGGCACAGACATCAATTCAACGTCTATTCCATGTTGGTTCAATGTAATATCATTGAAACAAAGTTGATTCAACCAGTGAGTACCCTGTGGGTAGGTCGTTTCATCCAAACTTAATAAAAACGGTTTTGGATGAAAGGACAACATCCTAGGTTAACAAGCCCTTTAAAAGAGCCATTTTGAAAAGGACAGTGGTGGGTACTCAGTAGGCTACTCACAAGGATGTTGCAGAGCAGCAGAAATGCACAGATCTCCTTCAGGGCCCTCCTCTTCCAGGTCAGCCTATGGCGTTGAGGAAGGGGGGAGCTAGAAGGAGCAGAAGGAGCAACATGCATACTGTGAACTGTGAGGGCCGGGGACGTCTTGGTCTCCATGAATGTCCCTGGGAGGTTGTGTATGTCTCTATGGGCTTGAAGGACGTATGGGTTTGTGAATACAGAGGCCCGGTGCATGTCTTCGTGGAAGGGCTCACGATGCAGGCCCTCGATGATGAAGATGTTCTGCAGGCAGAGCTGGATCACAGTGAGCAGGGAGACAGCCAGGTTGAGAGCGTTGAGGTGGCCCTCTGCCCCCATTGCCACCACAGCCACGATGGTGAAATAACAGATGGTGAACTGTCCGAATGAGGCGCCGATCAGCAAGCCTACATCCAGGCTCCGTGTGGGGTTCTTCCCCGACACGTGGTCCCTCTGGTCCAGCCGGTAGATGGCGCAACCAGCCACGGTCGAGGCGGACATGAGAGTCACAGCCACCGTGTTCATCACGTAGTGTATCATCAGCACCGTGTCACGTTTCCCCGGGTCCCCCTTCTCCACATCCACCTTGTAGATGACAAAGGTTCCCAGGCCCGCCACCAGCATGACCAGCCCGACCGCAGGCCCCACCAGCACGTCCTTCAGGCGGAAATGGAGCGCGTGGTGGTTGTGCTCGTCTACCAGGCGGCCCACGTTCTTCCACATGACGTAGGCCATGGCCGAGGCAAACAGGCTGTACTCGATGTTGAAGGGGTACAGGTAGTAATAGGCCTTTTCTAAGACGGCACAGGCAGAGTGGCTGCAGTTACAGCTGCTGGATCCACCAGGGCTGAAATAAAATCAAACATGAGCTTTATTGTTTGACTCTGAGGTGATGTTTTGTTATGTCGGTTGGTTGTATTTCATAGTCGACGGCAATTCTATTTCAACACAGTAAGTTCAGAAAGTAAACTGAAAATGTATTTTATTTTATTGATCCTTCATTTAAACAAGGAATTCCCATTTCGGTTTACATACTTAGATTTTCTAGAGAGAAGATACAACACAATGTTCTCTACCTCTGATGTCATAGGAATGTGTGCTGTTGTTGTCCTCTGGTAGAACAACAGTCTGGTGTATGGACTCCTCTGTGACTGCTGCCATCCACAACATCAGATTGGTAGACAGAGTCAACATCAGCCCACAGCTTCAAGAGGGAAACAAGAGTTCAGAACAGAATAGAATACTAACTATTTTTTAAATACTATTTAATTCTGTAAGAATAGAATAGAACAGAACTGAATTTAATAGAATAGAGTAGACTTCATGTTTCCCAAGCAAAGTTTAAGGTCAACGGGCAATGTTTAAATGTCCAACCATCAATCAAACATCAATTTACAACATCAATAAATAAATCAATTCAGTTATACAGTAGCTATTAGTTACACTCACCGAGTTATGTTCCGTTGTAGCTGTACACAGTCTTTAGCGTGGAGCCAGAGGAAGTATGTCTGAAAAAGATACAATGATCACCTATACTTGCATTTTTCCCACCAGCCAAATCCCTCAGTGGTTTCCGTCATATCACCTAATGGAAGCTCCATTTGAGATGTCAGAACTTGTGTTCTTACCTGGACAAGTATGAATACAGCTTGTACGACAGGGAACGCTATCTTCACAGCAGAGTCACAGTGCAGGTAGCCAACGTAGTTAGCAATCTTAAACACGTCCATAATCAGACTGCATAAGCCAAACAGCACCAGTCCACCTAGAGAAAAAAATAGAATGAAATCCAAGTAGAAATAATCACACTCATTAAAAACAATGAGTGAATGTAAAACTTTGTCTAGGTATAGTAAATGATATCCTATTAGAATAGAACTCTTCCCCAATCCAAAGAGAGATTATTCATTCAGTCCAGTGGGATTACCAGACAGTGAATCCTACAGGGTAAGGCTGCAAAATTCCACAAACTTCCCAGATTTTCAGGGATAAAAACAAACAACTGGGAACTCTGGAATTTAGCAGCTGTAGACCCGGAAGATCAGAAAAGTGTCTTCTCTTACCCCTGAGCCACACAGGCCCGGCATGGCTATCCTTGTAGAGCACGGCATGATCTTCCCTGGATGTGTAGATGGTGTAGTACAGCATCCAGGCAGTGGTGAGGATGATGAGGACGATGAGGAAGATCTGCAGGTTGATGGCGTTGATCTTAACGTTGTTGAAGACACTGCCACTGACCAGAGCAATACCTAGGATCAGGACGTTGAAAGTGATGATGCTAGAGAGTAGCCAGCTGCGGTTACGGCCCCTCTCGCTCACCGTGTCCCTGCTGGTCGAGAAGACGTCGCTCCCCCTCCTCATTCTCTCTGCCTGGACTCCCAAGTGGATGGAACACTGGGTGGAAGGGAGGGTGGGCCTGGTGGGCGGAGGGGATATGTAGCCCTCCTCAACTGCCATCTCAGGATCAGATGTCATCTTGCTGGATTCGCATGAAAAGAAGCCAAAGGTCAAGTCCATGATGTTTCTCATTCTGCAAAGGTCTAGTCCACAGTTTGTTTGTGGTTTATTACAATCCAAGCAATCTTTGTTCAAAATGTCATATCCTTTCCAAAGGTAGAAGCTCTAATGAGTTCAGAAAGTGTGTCTGTTCTGATCAGAGTTGTGTGAACACCTAACCTTCCACTCAAAGCCTCTGCCTGTATAAAGAGGTCCCTCCTTCCCATAACCCAACTTCTAACCTCATTTCATCATCAATGTCAAGCCCATCACTGATATGACAATATAAAAGGTTTCTTATCATTTCCCTGTTCATAATCAGAAGCAGTGCCAGTCCACCTTGCTTCAACGAATAGGAGTTTATCTTGCTTGATTTGGGTCAATGCCAGTGTTTGATTCAATTGAAATGAACAAAGAAATCCTCACAGTTCATATTTACTAACACACATTGGTATTTTATCTACACGAGGTCAGGTATGTTTTGTTTCCTGGAAACCAACTTATTATTTTTTATAAAAAAATAGTCGATTTTCAGTTTCTGTCTAATAAGCCTGTTTCTACGGCAGCACTGACTGTTCCTTAGAACAACAGAAGGCTACTCTCAATACAAAACTTAGAACAGAAGGCTACTCCCCCAATACCAAAACTTAGAACAGAAGGCTACTCCCCAATACCAAAACAGAGGTCTGAAAACACAGTGAATCATAGGCTAACATAACGGAAACTGGAAATACCCTACTGGATCCCCGTCTTTCCTCATAATATATGAATCATTACACACCATATAGGTGTGCTGGTTCAAAAGGGATTTTTCAAAATGCCTGTGTTGCAGCACTGACAAACTGTCGTCTCACAGCGGCAAGTTTGTTTGCAATCTAACAATAACCTAGCCAATGTAATGAAATATGTGGGGGACGTTTCTGAAATATTCACATGACGGTGTAGTCATTACATCCACTTTGCAGTACATAAACATTTATTTTTAAATCAGCCCAACTGTAAATGCTGATAAAAGTCCAGTTGAAATAGTATTTGTATTTATTTATCACAATACTTTTTTTTATGCAAAGTGTTGACAGCACTTGATATAGCTTAGTTCTCTGTACTTTTAAGATGAAACTGTAATTAATTGGGTGTACTTATAATGCATTGATGGATGTATCAGCATATACATTGTTGTGGAAAATGTAACATTTTATGGATTTTGTGGGTACAAGTCTCTTTAGCTAATCCACTCCTTGTACTCCATGTCATGTACAAAGAGACTGGCCTTTCTTTCAACTTCAAATTCAAACCTTCTATCATTAATGAGAGGATTTGATCCTGATTCAGAGGATTTGATCCCGAGTCGATCAACCTCACAGCTATCCTCCAATCACAATGATTATGCAAATATTGGAACTCCACAGAACACGTTGGTATAGCAACCGTTTTTTATTTGTACAGGCTAAAACAGTATGTTCAAAGTTGCTAGCTGAAGTCTAAATTCTCACACTAAATACATACTGCAATTCCAGCCACAAAATGTCAAAATACAACTAACAGCTAAATGTTGTTTTTTGACTTTGTTATAAATTATATTTCCAAGGCACCACATGTTGTCATGGAAAATATGAATGTTATTTCCAACAACCAGTGAGCAACTCCACCATAAATCCAGCGAACGTTGAGATTGTGTAAAGGCCAGTCTCTTTGGCAATGACATTGAGTGGCAAGGAGTAGCATGTTAGCTAAAGAGAGTGGGACTCAGACTACTAGGTTACTTGGGATAGTATCAATTTAATTGGATGCTTATGAATGGGGTTCCAATTGGTCATTTTGACATTCTATGAATTGATTACAGCCATCCACATCATCTCAATACAAACGCATTAGAGTGGCAGTCTGGTAAACACACTAATGGTGAGAAAAGGCTGCAGTGCCCAGTATTATTTGCTCAGTTTATCAAAAGCAATTGGTTTCCTGGACTTGACTGAATTATTTATCTAACAGGTCAATAAGAGTGTCAGAAATAATGAGTTACTGAGTTACTTAATTTAAGTACACACAAATGAAAAAAGAAATATCCAAGACAAAGGAGATGATTGTGGACTACAGGAAAAGGAGGACCGAGCACGTCCCCATTCTCATCGACAGGGCTGGAGTGGAGCAGGTCGAGAGCTTCAAGAACCTTGGTGTCCACATCACCAACAAACTAACATGGTCCAAGCACACAAAGACAGTCGTGAAGAGGGCACAACAAAACCTATTCCCCTTAGGAGACTGAAAAGATTTGGCATGGGTCTTCAGATCCTCAAAAGGTTCTACAGCTTCACCAGAGAGCATCCTGACGGGTTGCATCACTGCCTGGTATGGCAACTGCTCGGCCTCCAACCACAAGGCACTACAGAGGGTAGTGCGTACGGCCCAGTACATCACTGGGACCAAGCTTCCTGCCATCCAGGACCCCGATACCAGGCAGTGTCAGAGGAAGGCCCTAAAAATTGTCAAAGACTCCAGCCACCCTAGTCATAGACTGTTCTTTCTGCTACCGCCAAGTCTGGGTCTAAGAGGCTTCTAAACAGCTTCTACCCCCAAGCCCTAAGACTCCTGAACATCTAATCAAATGCCTACCCACACTATTTGCATTGTCCCTCCCTTTTACGCTGCTGCTACTCTGTTATTATCTATGCATAGTCCCTTTAATAACTCTACCCACATGTACATATTACCTCAATTACCTTGACTAACCGGTGCCCCCGCACATTGACTCTACCGGTACCCCCTGTATATAGCCTCGCTATTGTCATTTTACTGCTGCTCTTTAATTATTTGTTACTTTTATTATTATTTTTCATTTTTATGTATTCTCAAAACTGCATTGTTGGTTAAGGTCTTGTAATTAAGCATTTCACTGTAAGGTCTACACCTTTCCTATCAAATACAATTTGATTTGATAAAGCATGTTTTTGAGTTCTGTGAACATAAAAATCTGAGTTTGACTGAGTGAACTTAATCCTGAGTCTATCTTATACCTATAGATCAATACATTGATGATCAATATGAGGATGCCTGAGCAGCTGCTTACCTTGTGGGAGGTGTGTGTGATCAGGTTCAGAGTGCCTGGGGGAGCCGTGTCCCTCATGGCTTTATAGCCGTCCCTAGCCACAGCCTGATTTACAGACAACAACACCAATGTACAGACAGTCATAAATGTCAAACATCTATGAGAAACAACATGCTTTGTTATATGTTCACACATTGGGAGTGTTTTTAATGATTTATCAAAGAACACTCATGTGTGGATGTATAACAAGCTTCTGCTAGAAAAACACCTTTCAACATTTTTATTTCACTATCACAACATGGCTCATCATATTGTGATGTGCTCATCAAAACTCAAATCATTAACATCACACCTTTAATGATGAGTCAGTGGATATGATGGTCTGTTCAGTAACACTGGCAGACTGCTGTTATAATGAGGTACAACTTCTTATAAGTGTGTATGAGCCTTTATAATGGCACATGAAATGTTTAAAAGCATATCAAATGTTATGTTGTTCTATGCATGACTCAACATTTCAACGGACTCTAAATGGCTATTGGAAATGAATACTTGCTCTCCGAAGCACTATCTAGAATACCAAATGGTACTTTGGCTGTCCCAATAGGAAAACCCTTCGAAGAACACTTTCTGGTTCCAGGTTGAACCCTTTTTGGTTCCATGTAGAACCCTTTTGGGTTCCATGTAGAACCCCATGTAGAACCCTTTGTGGAAAGGGTTCTATATGGAACCAAAAATGGTTCTACCGGGACACAGAAAGGGCTCTGCCATGGCGACAGCCAAAGAACCCTTTTGGAACCCTTTTTCTAAGAGCGTATAGAATATGTGTAGAATATGAATATTGAACTTGAAGTTATTTTTAAATGCCTATATATTCCAAGCTTTTTCTTTATTTTTCTATGTTCTTTCACATTTATATTAGGCTCCGTGCATTTTGTGCACATCATGTAGACCAGAACAATTATATTCCTGTGGGACCAGACAACCTAACAACAGCCCCGACGCGATAGCCCCTGGATACCAAATGCGCGTTCCTTATCGGCTCGCGCGGCCGTCACTGCAACGGCATACGCCACAATAATATTTCAGACCAGAGGAACGGCCTGGCTAACAATGAAACACAGGCGGAGGCAGGCAGTGGAACTCTAGCCCGTGGTGCCTGTCATTTAGACAGAGAGATGGGTAGATGACGACCGAGAGCAATGGAGTCGAGGGCCCGTTGATAGCATGAATGACAGGTATCACAAGGCGGCCCGGGATGGCTACCTGGACCTGCTGAAGGAGGCTACGCGGAAGGACTTGAACGCGCCGGATGAAGATGGCATGACACCGACGTTATGGGCCGCTTATCATGGCAACTTGGAGGCTCTGCGACTTATCGTGGGCAGAGGGCAAGTAGGCTTTTATGAACTGAAAATTTACTTTTCGTCACGTGTGGAATGTTGTATTCCTTTTGCTCAACTCGTGCAGTAGCTAAGGATAGATAGTGTCCATATCTCGTGTGGTTAATACTATTGTGTAATAAAACATTTAAGTATTATTGCGCACTCTTATCATGGATAGATACGATAGGTAAAGTTCCCCCTGTGTTAAATAGTTATTCTATTGCCCACCTATACGAGCTAGCCTACCCCTTCATGCAGTGCTCTGTGTAGTTTGTGTATATTATCAATGGAACGCATCACCTCTGTAGGAATTAGGTCCGGTCTAGTAAGATCTGCAGCGTTAGGTAAGGTCTGTAACATTAGGTAAGGTCTGTAACATTAGGTAAGGTCTGTAACTTTAGGTCAGGTCTGTAACTTTAGGTCAGGTCTGTAACTTTAGGTCAGGTCTGTAACTTTAGGTCAGGTCTGTAACTTTAGGTCAGGTCTGTAACTTTAGGTCAGGTCTGTAACTTTAGGTCAGGTCTGTAACTTTAGGTCAGGTCTGTAACTTTAGGTCAGGTCTGTAACTTTAGGTCAGGTCTGTAACTTTAGGTCAGGTCTGTAACTTTAGGTCAGGTCTGTAACTTTAGGTCAGGTCTGTAACTTTAGGTAGGACTAGTATTAAAGGTCTAACATTAGGTAGGGCTAGTATTAAAGGTCTAACATTAGGTCAGGTCTGTAACATTAGGTCAGGTCTGTAACATTAGGTCAGGTCTGTAACATTAGGTAGGGCTAGTATTAAAGGTCTGTAACATTAGGTAGGGTTAGTATTAAAGGTCTGAGACATTAGGTAGGGTTAGTATTAAGGTCTGTAACATTAGGTAGGGTTAGTATTAAAGGTCTGTAACATTAGGTAGGGCTAGTATTAAAGGTCTGTAACATTAGGTAGGGCTAGTATTAAAGGTCTGTAACATTAGGTAGGGTTAGTATTAAAGGTCTGTAACATTAGGTAGGGCTAGTATTAAAGGTCTGTAACATTAGGTAGGGTTAGTATTAAAGGTCTGTAACATTAGGTAGGGTTAGTATTAAAGGTCTGTAACATTAGGTAGGGTTAGTATTAAAGGTCTGTAACATTAGGTAGGGTTAGTATTAAAGGTCTGTAACATTAGGTAGGGTTAGTATTAAAGGTCTGTCACATTAGGTAGGGCTAGTATTAAAGGTCTGTAACATTAGGTAGGGTTAGTATTAAAGGTCTGTAACATTAGGTAGGGCTAGTATTAAAGGTCTGTAACATTAGGTAGGGTTAGTATTAACGGTCTGTAACATTAGGTAGGGCTAGTATTAAAGGTCTGTAACATTAGGTAGGGCTAGTATTAAAGGTCTGTAACATTAGGTAGGGCTAGTATTAAAGGTCTGTAACATTAGGTAGGGCTAGTATTAAAGGTCTGTAACATTAGGTAGGGCTAGTATTAAAGGTCTGTAACATTAGGTAGGGCTAGTATTAAAGGTCTGTAACATTAGGTAGGGCTAGTATTAAAGGTCTGTAACATTAGGTAGGACTAGTATTAAAGGTCTGTAACATTAGGTAGGGCTAGTATTAAAGGTCTGAGACATTAGGTCAGGTCTGTAACATTAGGTAGGGCTAGTATTAAAGGTCTGTAACATTAGGTCAGGTCTATAACATTAGGTAGGACTAGTATTAAAGGTCTGTAACATTAGGTAGGGCTAGTATTAAAGGTCTGTAACATTAGGTAGGGCTAGTATTAAAGGTCTGTAACATTAGGTCAGGTCTGTAACATTAGGTAGGGCTAGTATTAAAGGTCTGTAACATTAGGTAGGACTAGTATTAAAGGTCTGTAACATTAGGTAGGACTAGTATTAAAGGTCTGTAACATTAGGTAGGGCTAGTATTAAAGGTCTGTAACATTAGGTAGGGCTAGTATTAAAGGTCTGTAACATTAGGTAGGGCTAGTATTAAAGGTCTGTAACATTAGGTAGGGCTAGTATTAAAGGTCTGTAACATTAGGTAGGGCTAGTATTAAAGGTCTGTAACATTAGGTAGGGCTAGTATTAAAGGTCTAGTAACATTAGGTAGGGCTGTAACATTAGGTAGGTCTGTAACATTAGGTAGGGTTAGTATTAAAGGTCTGTAACATTAGGTAGGGCTAGTATTAAAGGTCTGTAACATTAGGTAGGGCTAGTATTAAAGGTCTGTAACATTAGGTAGGGCTAGTATTAAAGGTCTGTAACATTAGGTAGGGCTAGTATTAAAGGTCTGTAACATTAGGTAGGGCTAGTATTAAATGTCTGTAACATTAGGTAGGGCTAGTATTAAAGGTCTGTAACATTAGGTAGGGCTAGTATTAAAGGTCTGTAACATTAGGTAGGGCTAGTATTAAAGGTCTGTAACATTAGGTAGGGCTAGTATTAAAGGTCTGTAACATTAGGTAGGGCTAGTATTAAAGGTCTGTAACATTAGGTAGGGCTAGTATTAAAGGTCTGTCACATTAGGTAGGGCTAGTATTAAAGGTCTGTCACATTAGGTAGGGCTAGTATTAAAGGTCTGTAACATTAGGTAGGGTTAGTATTAAAGGTCTGTAACATTAGGTAGGGCTAGTATTAAAGGTCTGTAACATTAGGTAGGGCTAGTATTAAAGGTCTGTCACATTAGGTAGGGCTAGTATTAAAGGTCTGTCACATTAGGTAGGGCTAGTATTAAATGTCTGTAACATTAGGTCAGGTCTGTAACATTAGGTAGGGCTAGTATTAAAGGTCTGTAACATTAGGTAGGGCTAGTATTAAAGGTCTGTAACATTAGGTAGGGCTAGTATTAAAGGTCTGTAACATTAGGTAGGGCTAGTATTAAAGGTCTGTCACATTAGGTAGGGCTAGTATTAAAGGTCTGTCACATTAGGTAGGGCTAGTATTAAAGGTCTGTAACATTAGGTAGGGCTAGTATTAAAGGTCTGTAACATTAGGTAGGGCTAGTATTAAAGGTCTGTAACATTAGGTAGGGCTAGTATTAAAGGTCTGTCACATTAGGTAGGGCTAGTATTAAAGGTCTGTCACATTAGGTAGGGCTAGTATTAAAGGTCTGTCACATTAGGTAGGGCTAGTATTAAAGGTCTGTAACATTAGGTAGGGCTAGTATTAAAGGTCTGTAACATTAGGTAGGGCTAGTATTAAAGGTCTGTCACATTAGGTAGGGCTAGTATTAAAGGTCTGTAACATTAGGTAGGGCTAGTATTAAAGGTCTGTAACATTAGGTAGGGCTAGTATTAAAGGTATGTAACATTAGGTAGGGCTAGTATTAAAGGTCTGTCACATTAGGTAGGGCTAGTATTAAAGGTCTGTAACATTAGGTAGGGCTAGTATTAAAGGTCTGTAACATTAGGTAGGGCTAGTATTAAAGGTCTGAGACATTAGGTAGGGCTAGTATTAAAGGTCTGTAACATTAGGTAGGGCTAGTATTAAAGGTCTGTAACATTAGGTAGGGCTAGTATTAAAGGTCTGAGACATTAGGTAGGGCTAGTATTAAAGGTCTGTAACATTAGGTAGGGCTAGTATTAAAGGTCTGAGACATTAGGTAGGGCTAGTATTAAAGGTCTGTCACATTAGGTAGGGCTAGTATTAAAGGTCTGTCACATTAGGTAGGGCTAGTATTAAAGGTCTGTAACATTAGGTAGGGCTAGTATTAAAGGTATGTCACATTAGGTAGGGCTAGTATTAAAGGTCTGTCACATTAGGTAGGGCTAGTATTAAAGGTCTGTAACATTAGGTAGGGCTAGTATTAAAGGTCTGTAACATTAGGTAGGGCTAGTATTAAAGGTCTGTAACATTAGGTAGGGCTAGTATTAAAGGTCTGTAACATTAGGTAGGGCTAGTATTAAAGGTCTGAGACATTAGGTAGGGCTAGTATTAAAGGTATGTAACATTAGGTAGGGCTAGTATTAAAGGTCTGTAACATTAGGTAGGGCTAGTATTAAAGGTCTGAGACATTAGGTAGGGCTAGTATTAAAGGTCTGTAACATTAGGTAGGGCTAGTATTAAAGGTCTGAGACATTAGGTAGGGCTAGTATTAAAGGTCTGTCACATTAGGTAGGGCTAGTATTAAAGGTCTGTCACATTAGGTAGGGCTAGTATTAAAGGTCTGTAACATTAGGTAGGGCTAGTATTAAAGGTATGTAACATTAGGTAGGGCTAGTATTAAAGGTCTGTCACATTAGGTAGGGCTAGTATTAAAGGTCTGTAACATTAGGTAGGGCTAGTATTAAAGGTCTGTAACATTAGGTAGGGCTAGTATTAAAGGTCTGTAACATTAGGTAGGGCTAGTATTAAAGGTCTGAGACATTAGGTAGGGCTAGTATTAAAGGTCTGTAACATTAGGTAGGGCTAATAAATAAGAAATAAAGTAACAGTAGCATACTGACTGATTCAGGATAAATAAAGTAACAGTAGCCTACTGACTGATTCAGGATAAATAAAGTAACAGTAGCCTACTGACTGATTCAGGATAAATAAAGTAACAGTAGCCTACTGACTGATGCAGGATAAATAAAGTAACAGTAGCCTACTGACTGATGCAGGATAAATAAAGTAACAGTAGCCTACTGACTGATTCAGGATAAATAAAGTAACAGTAGCCTACTGACTGATTCAGGATAAATAAAGTACCAGTAGTCTACCGACTGATGCAGGATAAATAAAGTAACAGTAGCCTACTGACTGATGCAGGATAAATAAAGTAACAGTAGCCTACAGAGTGATTCAGGATAAATAAAGTAACAGTAGCCTACTGACTGATGCAGGATAAATAAAGTAACAGTAGCCTACTGACTGATTCAGGATAAATAAAGTACCAGTAGTCTACCGACTGATGCAGGATAAATAAAGTAACAGTAGCCTACTGACTGATGCAGGATAAATAAAGTAACAGTAGCCTACAGAGTGATTCAGGATAAATAAAGTAACAGTAGCCTACTGACTGATGCAGGATAAATAAAGTAACAGTAGCCTACTGACTGATTCAGGATAAATAAAGTAACAGTAGCCTACTGACTGATTCAGGATAAATAAAGTAACAGTAGCCTACTGACTGATTCAGGATAAATAAAGTAACAGTAGCCTACTGACTGATTCAGGATAAATAAAGTAACAGTAGCCTACTGACTGATTCAGGATAAATAAAGTAACAGTAGCCTACTGACTGATTCAGGATAAATAAAGTAACAGTAGCCTACTGACTGATTCAGGATAAATAAAGTAACAGTAGCCTACTGACTGATGCAGGATAAATAAAGTAACAGTAGCCTACTGACTGATGCAGGATAAATAAAGTAACAGTAGCCTACTGACTGATGCAGGATAAATAAAGTAACAGTAGCCTACCGACTGATTCAGGATAAATAAAGTAACAGTAGTCTACAGAGTGATTCAGGATAAATAAAGTAACAGTAGCCTACTGACTGATGCAGGATAAATAAAGTAACAGTAGCCTACTGATCTTTAGTTTGTTCTTTGTCTGTGGCAGGTTAGCCACACCCATAATGCCTAGGTGGTGGTCAGTGGCGATTCATTGAAGTCATGTATGTTTGTTCCATTGAAATGAACTGTTTTGGCTCGGGGTAAACAAGTAAAAGGTCACCAATACCACCACCACACTGACCACACTAATAGTGCATACTGTAGAGGCCTACCTACTGTGAACATTTCCTGTACTTTTATTGGACAGTATATGTTTTCTGTGTTTTGGAATACCATAGAATAGAATATCACATAATAGAATACCATAGAATAGAATATCATAGAATAGAATATAATAGAATACCATAGAATAGAATATCACACAATAGAATACCATAGAATAGAATATCATAGAATAGAACATAATAGAATACCATATCATAGAATCGAATATCAGAATAGAATAGATTATAGAATAGATCATTTCATAGAATATCATATAATAGAATACCATAGAATATAATACCATATAATAGAATAGAATATCATATCATAGAATATCATATAATAGAACAGAATATCATATAATAGAATAGATTATCATGGAATAGAATATCATGGAATAGAATAGAATATCATGGAATAGAAAATAATATATCTATTGTTCATTTGGTTAGAACAAAAATTGCCTTCTCCTTTTCCTCAAATAACCCCAGACATATATTGACTGGCACAGCTAGGGTCAGCCACGAGGATATAGCCTAGCTGTGTAGACCAGTTTAATCATGAACCTTTCCATTGATCGACTATTAACTGAGTAGGTTAGCTAGTTCCAGACATTTAATGTCACATAGTGCCCCTAGCAGTGCCCTGAGGCAGTGGTTCAATCCCCTGTTCTGCCAGTCACTCTACACTACTGTATCACTCATCTCATATTCTATATCTGTCAATAAAACTTCCAAATACCCCCAAAAATATCACATTGGATCTGATAAATGTTTTGTTGACGTGATGATGTGCATTGATTGATTTGGCCTCGCCCTACTTTCTTTGTGGAGGGACTACTGGCTCCAACTATAGACTAACCAATGAGCAAGCTACTGCTTAGTTATGTCACTGTTTTTCAAATAACCATAAAAGTGTCCATCTCTAATCATATCCTAGCAACATAAATGTTTGCCAAAAGAGGAAGCCTACCATGATCAGTTAAGGCTGTTGTTGTATCCTCTCCTCAGCTTAAAAACACCAGAACGTCAGAGAGGGTGAGATTAGAATTCTAGATGTAGAATGTTACTTTACTGGTTATTGTGCAGGTCAGACTTATGTGATGCAACAATGGACATCTCATCACGTCATCATCATGCTATTTCTTCTTTCAGTAAAAACGTGTAAAGTGTCATGCTTTTTTACAGACAGACAATGTCACTTAGTTTCCATGCATGTCATTTGTCAGTAGCTATAAAATTAATTCAGATCAAACATTCTATTCAGGATAGAAAATGAATATCTAATTTGGGACAATCAGTGCAAATGACCAGTGGCCAATGAGCCCGTTTAGATAACGTCAGGTTCAAAACTTATTTTAAAACTTTTTTAAAGACTGTATGAAATAATACAAATACTGAGATATTGTATGCACAAAAAAGGAAAATATAAATGTTATATACTAATTCAATTGATCAGAGAAAGAGAGTGTTTAACATGTGATAAAAAAGATGTGTAAACATTTCCCAATTTTATTGAGCGTACAATATAACTCAGTATTTGTATTATTTATTTCATACAGTCTTTTTTGCTCATCTTTATCAAGGGATGCCAATAATTTTAGACCTGACTGTATGTTGGGTTTAGATTGGGAAGCACCAGTTAACTGGAGTACACAAAGCTCTCTTCAGTGTGTTTCTGGCTGACCTGGTTTCCCTTCCTGTCCAGATAAAGAAGCCCATTAGCAAAGTAGTTCATTGGCAAAAATTCGGGGAATTCTCTCTCGCTCTCTAATCTCTATTTCTCTCGCTTTCTGTCTCTCTCTTTCTCTCCATAAATGTGTATGCACCTAATATGGGTTGGGAGAGGGGGGGGGTCCTGTTTGGGTGTTTAAGACAGGGGCTTTCACACATACCTTGTGTAGGGGAAATTGTAACGACAGTGGACACAGAGAATTAAGTATCCCCCACAAAGTAGTATACGAGGGTGAAGGTGGTTGGAGGTAGGGTGAGGATCGTACCAGAGCAATAGGCTGGTGAGGGCCTCCATACTCCCAGCTGGGGTTTCAGACCCTTATCTTTCCATGGCTCAGTTATCTGTTTCACCAGGGCCCTGTCAGGTGTCCCATTGGAAATGACACGTAAAGCTCTTACAAGATGCCACCTTTTCTCAAGCTTCCAAGGCTTTTGGTGGAGGTGGGGACAGTGGAAAGGGAGTCTCAGTCAGTGGTGGGACATAGGGAAAGCCCAGTTTCAGCTGTTCTGTCAGCAGTATTCAGCTTTCAGAGTCCAGGAGAGTACTGGGGAACTTGAGGGGTTCATAAGTGAGGGAGAGGCTGAGCTGGTGGGGCTGGGCTGCTAGATAATTTTTCTTTCATATGAAAACAAAAGGAGCACTTGTATGAGCTAGGATGTTCCATGTTGAGAGGGATGGATGCTCCCAGCTCTTTCTTCTTTGGGTTGAAAAAACAGAGTTTGTCTGGTGGGGTAACTTCTGTTGTGGGGAGATGAGGGAGCCTGACGGGGGTGTAACTCCTGTGTGTTCTCAGGTTCTGCTCACGGACGTTCCCAAACTCAGAGAAATGAAATTGATTTTCCCCAGACGTTTCACAAACTCTCGGCTGCCATCTCCAAGATGGCCTCTGGCCGCGCCCGCTGGTCGATGGTCTGCCTGTGGACTTTTATAAAAAGTGAATTGGACAGAACTTTTTGTGTGTGTTGCGTGAGTGCGTCGGAGGAGTTGCAACTAAGCTGTTGGTGGGTGGCTTGAGTGACCTAAAGAACTGGAGGCCTGTAGCGTTGTTCTGTGGAGACTATAAGGTCTTTGCCAAGGTCCTCTCTAACAGACTGAAGTCCCACTGGGACCAAATGTACTGTGTACCAGGATGCTCAATCACAGACCATCTGTTCATAATCAGAGACATAATAATCAAGACTTCAGAATGTGGACCTTTGGACCTTCTTCCTTAGAAAGCCTTTGATAGGATGGACCATGAGTATCTGTTCAATCTGCTGTCTGCTTTTGGCTGTGGGGAGAATGTTGTGGCCTGTGTTAAAATGTATGGTGAAGGTGGGTGGGGGGCTGAGTAGGGTAGCCTGGGTAGGCCAGTCTGGGTAGGCCAGTCTGGGTAGGGTGGGACATTTTCCAGGGATGTCCTCTATCGAGGCAGCTATGCACACTTACTATTGAGGAACTTCTGGGCCTGCTGCACAGGAGGCTGTGGGCAGTGTGTGCCAGACAGGGTTGGGGACAGGTGGAGCAGTATCAGCATATGCTGCTGACGTCTCAGATATGGTTAGGGAGGAGCAGAACCTACGGGGTCTAGTTTGAGAGGTTACAAGGGAGCGTCTTCGGTTCAGGTCAACTGGGACAAGAGTGAGGCTCTTGTGTGGGGTATGGAGGGACAGGGTAGCTTCCAGGGGGGTTGCAGTGGGTCTGTGAAGGGCTCAATATTCTTGGGATGTATCTGGGCATGGAGGGGTGGGTCAGGAAGAACCGGGAGGGAGTGTCATAAGTGGTGGTGTCGAAGCCAGGAGAAGTGGAGGTGGCTCCTCTACCAAGTGTCATACAGAGGGAGGGTGCTGATCATCAACAACTTGGTGGCATCGTCCCTATGATATAAACTGTTCTCAACGGCCCCGGCGGTCTGCTGCCTGTCCAGGAGGGGAGACAAGGCCTCATGGACCTGGAGAGCAGGGTGGCAGGCTTCCGACGCTGGAGGGAACTAGCATGTGCTTAAAGATCCCTTTAAGGTCGTTCAGCCACCCTGCAGGGATGTTTAATGGCATCAAGAAACTAGCTGACCTACAGCTGCTGGATGGTTGGCACAGCAGGCAGGACTCACGTCTCTGAGGCTGCTGGAGAGAGTCATGGGGAGGTCCAGGTGGCACTGCCTAAGCCACCGTTTCCACCATTGCAAGTGACAGTAGACACTAGGGACAGGCAGGAATGTCCGGAGGACGTACTGACTTTTAACACTCCGATCCTGGGGAACTTTGCGAAGGTGGGGGGCAATGCACTGTTCACCCTCAGGGTCAAGGAAGTTAGGCACAGCAGGAGCTTAGCGGGAGTGAAGGGGCATCAGTGGCAGGGGGTTGTGGGGGCTGAGAGCATGGCAGGGTGTAGGTGGAGGGTGCTCTATAAGCTCCCACTGTCGAACAGGTCAGGTGACCGAGGTATTCAACCAGTGAAAGGGCCAAATGTGTTTGGTGTAATTTGTCTCCCTCTCTCCCTGTCTCTTTCTCTTTGTAATTTCTCTCTCTCCTCTATTTCTCTCTCTTTCAGTGTGTCTGCTTTTGCCAGGCATAGTCCGATCTCTCGTTCTCTCACACAGACTAAAGTGGGCCTTGTGTGCATTTCAGGAACACAAATATACTGTAAGCAAATGCCAAATTAGGTTTGATGTGGTTCATTAGTCCTCTGTGCATTCCACCATTTTGTTGAGGGAAAATGCACACAAAGTAACACAATAATATAATAATATAATAATATATAATAATAATAATAATAATAATAATAAATGCCATTTAGCCGACGCTTTTATCCAAAGCGACTTACAGTCATGTGTGCATACATTCTACGTATGGGTGGTCCCGGGAATCGAACCCACTACCCTGGCGTTACAAGCGCCATGCTCTACCAACTGAGCCACAGAAGGACCACAATGGCAGGTCCACTTAGACAGGGTGGTGATAAAGTAACCGATAACAACCCTAGTTCTAGGAATTCCCACGGTATACACCTTATAAAACATTTACTACACTAAATGTGTACTGTACCCATCTCTCACTGATTATGATAAACAGCAGTTCTAACACCATGAAAAAGTGTGCGTGACATGTGGTACTAAAAATACTTCCATAGTCATAGTTTCTCACAACACCAGTGACTGGCTACTAGACAGCAGCACCCTTGAGATCCAGGAGACCATTTCAGTGATGTCTGACAACTTTATTGGGTTTGCTGCTGAAATACAGGCTTGGAAGATTTCCAGTGGATTTATAGTGAATTTATAGGGGATAGTGAAACAGTAGCAGTAGGGAGCAACAATCTGTCATTCTATGATGTAACAACAAGCATAGTCAGGATAGTGAGGACAGTGGAGTCCTTTTCAATTCCATTCTTATCATATTTTAAGTGAACAGGGTTTATCGTGTGTTATTATTGGGCTATGACCTGCAGTAAAAGGTGCCCAGAGAAGAGTGAGGATGTGTAAAATCATGTCATGTCTAACAACTGGAGCTGTAATTGCATAATAAACATTATGGATCATCAAATAGCTGGTCGTCTGTAGCTCAGTTGGTAGAGCATGATGTGTGCAATGCCATGATGGTGCGTTGGATTCCTGGGACCAGACATAAAATGTATGCATATAGCACTGATATTTAGATTTATTTGAGATTCGTCTGCCCAGAGTCCCGGGCATTTGTGACACAGTCCTTTAAAGCACTTGACCCTTTGAGTCCCCTTTGCACATACATTTGCACCCCAAATTATTTACCAGGAGAGTAGACAAAAAAGGAGCCCCAAAAGACACTGATAATCAAAAATGAGAGAAGAAAAAAATCTTTATTAGCATTTTGACAAATTAAGACTTAATGAAGAAAAGTACTCTTGTAACTCAGTTAAACTGTGATATATATTCTTAACCTGTTACGGCTAGACCCCTCGACAACATCCGGTGAAATTGCAGAGCGCCAATTTCAAATTAAATTACTATAAATATTAAACTTTCATGAAATCAAAAGTGCAATACATCAAAAATCAAGCTTAACTCCTTGTTAATCCAGCCGCCATGTCAGATTTCAAAAAAGGCTTTACAGCGAAAGCAAACCATGCGTTATCTGAGGACAGCGCCCCATCATACAAATGCATGACAAACATATTTTAACCAAGGAGGTGCAACACGAAAGTCAGAAATAACGATATAATTCATACCTTACCTTTGAAGAACTTCTTCTGTTGGCACTCCAAAATGTCCCAGAAACATCACAAATGGTCCTTTTGTTCAATAAATTCCTTCTTTATATCTCCAAAATGTAAATTTATTTGGCACTTTTGATTCAGAAATACACCTGTTCCAACATGACTACAAATGATATAATAAGTTACCTGTAAACTTGGTCCAAACAACTTTCCTAATCCAACCTTAGGTATCCTAAAACATAAATAATCAAATCAAATTTAAGACGGCATATACTGTGTTCAATAGCGGATAAATTCAACGTGGAGCTAGCTCCAGGTCGTGCGCAACAAACAATAGAGTCCACTTGGCTTGACACTCACAACGAGCAGCTGTACTTCTTCATTTCTCAAAAGAAAATCAACCAATTTCTAAAGACTTGCCATCTAGTGGAAGCCATAGGAACTGTAACCAGGTGCCTCGTAAATATAGTTTCCCATAGAAAACCAATTGAAAACACAGTAACCTTAATTTCTCTTTTTCCTGGATGGTTTGTCCTCAGGGTTTCGCCTGCCAAATAAGTTCTATTATACTCAGATATTTTTTTCACAGTTTTAGAAACTTTAGAGTGTTTCTATCCAAATCTACCAATTATATGCATATCCTAGCTTCTGAGCCTGAGTAACAGACAGTTTACTTTAGGCACGCTTTTCATCTGGACATGAAAATAGTGCCCCCTAGCCCGAAGAGGTTTTAATAGAACAGAATGACCCTAAACCTACCTGACCCTAAACCTACCAGACCCTACCTGACCCTAAACCTACCTGACCCTAGCTCTAGCCCTACCTGACCCTAACCCTACCTGATCCTAATCCTACCTGATCCTAAACCTAACCCTACCTGACCCTAACCCTACCTGAACCTAACCCTACCTGAACCTACCAGACCCTAACCCTACCTGATCCTAAACCTAACCCTACCTCATCCTAAACCTAACCCTACCTCATCCTAAACCTAACCCTACCTCATCCTAAACCTAACCCTACCTCATCCTAAACCTAACCCTACCTCATCCTAAACCTAACCCTACCTCATCCTAAACCTAACCCTACCTCATCCTAAACCTAACCCTACCTCATCCATTTACATTACATTTAAGTCATTTAGCAGACGCTCTTATCCAGAGCGACTTACAAATTGGTGCATTCACCTTATGACATCCAGTGGAACAGCCACTTTACAATAGTGCATCTAAATCTTTTAAGGGGGGGGGGGGTGAGAAGGATTACTTTATCCTATCCTAGGTATTCCTTAAAGAGGTGGGGTTTCAGGTGTCTCCGGAAGGTGGTGATTGACTCCGCTGTCCTGGCGTCGTGAGGGAGTTTGTTCCACCATTGGGGGGCCATTGGGGGGGCCAGAGCAGCGAACAGTTTTGACTGGGCTAACCCTACCTCATCCTAAACCTGACTCTACCTAACCCTACCAGACCCTGACCCTACCCCTACCTGACCCTAGCTCTAGCCCTACCTGACCCTAACCCTACCTGACCCTAGCCCTACCTGATCCTAAACCTGACCCGACCTGATCCTAAACCTGACCCGACCTGATCCTAAACCTAGCCCTACCTGACCCTACCTGGCCCTAACCCTACCTGATCCTAATCCTACCTGACCCTACCTGAACCTAACCCTACCTGAACCTACAGACCTAACAGATCCTAACCTAACCATACCTGATCCTAAACCTAACCCTAAACCTAACCCTACCTGATCCTAAACCTAACCCTACCTGATCCTAAACCTGATCCTACCTGATCCTAAACCTAGCCCTACCTGACCCTAACCCTACCTGACCATACCTGATCCTAAACCTAGCCCTACCTGACCCTAACCCTACCTGACCATACCTGATCCTAAACCTAGCCCTACCTGACCCTAACCCTACCTGATCCTAAACCTAGCCCTACCTGATCCTAAACCTAGCCCTACCTGACCCTAACCGGACCCTATACAAGTACAATCCGCCTTACCCAACCCTGACCATACCTGTACAGTAGAATAAGCAGGTCAGATGAATTCAAGGATGTTTCATGTATACAGAATAGTAGAGACCAATATAAAGTGTATTTTTTAAATTGTTCTGTTATTTTGTATGCGTCTGTGACCCCTCAGTTCCTAGAAGATTCGACCGTGACCCCTCAGTTCCTAGAAGATTTAGACTTCCCAGACCACCTTTGTCTTATGTTCCAGACAAGACGACACATGCAAAACAAGACACTAAAATTGGCACACTAGAGAGGAGACAGCAAATACATTCCGGAGACCCAGTTTGAACCCTTGTAGGTAACACTAGACTGTGAGAAACCAGGGTTGGGCAGGTGATATTTTAATCATTTGGCTCCCTGAGCTAATGCAGAGGCTTTAGCTCAGAAGGCTAAGTACAGTAATGTGCACCTTTTTTCTCAGAGTGCAGGGTTCTATCTAGGACCAAAAGGGTTCTTCAGCTGTCCCTATAGGGGAAACCTCTGAAGAACCCCTTTGATTCCAGGTAGAACCCTTTTGGGTTCCATTTAAAACCCTTTCCACAGAGGGTTCTACCTGGAACCAAAAAGGTTTATCCTATGGCGACAGTCGAAGAACCCTTTTGGATCCTTTTTTTCTAAGAGTGTGGATTGTCAGATCAGGGCAGGAAGAAATTAAAGTCAGGCAAGTTAGAAGTTAGTTACTCCTATGGCTCTCCTGGGGGAATCAGGATCAGGCAGGTGAGGTGTTAATCTGCTGGCGTTTCAAGTTAATGCCTTTAACTCATTGGACTAAAACTGTTGTGTTGCACACGAGACCGGGTTGGTCACACCAGAAATCAAGGTCAGGCTGGTGAAAGGTGCTAATCCTGGCTCTGGTTGGGACTAGCGTGGCAGGCACACAGCTTCTCCGTTGTCTGTGAAAACCTTGCAGCTTTGTCCATCAATAATGCATCCCTAGCCCCTGCGACCAGTGCTATGCTAGCTGCACCTCATCAACTATTGATCAAGCCTGTTGGAGAACTAATGCTACAGTATATAGGGATGCTACGACAGAGCTCGAACCCTGTCAAAGCATTTGTTGGAAAGTCAACTGAAATCAACTCAATTATTGCTTAAAGGTCATCTGGAATTTTTTTGTTAAACAGTTCACGGTTGCCCTATAACTTCCATTGATTGTTAGCTAGCTAGCGGTGGCTAATGTTAGTGAAGGTCCTAATGGCTTTTCAAAGAAAACCCAAGTCTGTAATTTTCCAGTTTTTATATCAGGTAAATCCATTTGAATTCAACCACTTTTTGACAGCATCCCTGTAGATTTATACAACACTTTCCATTAGAAATCCAAGGCTTAAAAACAAAGGTGTCCATGTGTGCCGATGACTCATGTTTTGTATTAAGTTCACAATCTAGATCCCTGCAATGTCTCATTGAAGATCTAGATAACTCTTCCGGACTAAAACCTAATTATGATAAGTGTACAATATTACGTATTGGATCTTTAAAAATAACTTTTACATTACCCTGCAGTTTACCTTTATAATGGGTTTATGGTGAAGTAGACATACTTGGTATTCATATCACAAAATATATAAATGAGCTCTCCACAAGGAATTTAAATAGAAAACTTGTAAAAATAGACAAGATCCTGCAACCATGGAGGTATATACAGTGCCTTGCGAAAGTATTCGGCCCCCTTGAACTTTGCGACCTTTTGCCACATTTCAGGCTTCAAACATAAAGATATAAAACTGTATTTTTGTGAAGAATCAACAACAAGTGGGACACAATCATGAAGTGGAACGACATTTATTGGATATTTCAAACTTTTTAACAAATCAAAAACTGAAAAATTGGGCGTGCAAAATTATTCAGCCCCCTTAAGTTAATACTTTGTAGCGCCACCTTTTGCTGCGATTACAGCTGTAAGTCGCTTGGGGTATGTCTCTATCAGTTTTGCACATCGAGAGACTGAAATTTTTCCCATTCCTCCTTGCAAAACAGCTCGAGCTCAGTGAGGTTGGATGGAGAGCATTTGTGAACAGCAGTTTTCAGTTCTTTCCACAGATTCTCGATTGGATTCAGGTCTGGACTTTGACTTGGCCATTCTAACACCTGGATATGTTTATTTTTGAACCATTCCATTGTAGATCTTGCTTTATGTTTTGGATCATTGTCTTGTTGGAAGACAAATCTCCGTCCCAGTCTCAGGTCTTTTGCAGACTCCATCAGGTTCTTCCAGAATGGTCCTGTATTTGGCTCCATCCATCTTCCCATCAATTTTAACCATCTTCCCTGTCCCTGCTGAAGAAAAGCAGGCCCAAACCATGATGCTGCCACCACCATGTTTGACAGTGGGGATGATGTGTTCAGGGTGATGAGCTGTGTTGCTTTTACGCCAAACATAACGTTTTGCATTGTTGCCAAAAAGTTCAATTTTGGTTTCATCTGACCAGAGCACCTTCTTCCACATGTTTGGTGTGTCTCCCAGGTGGCTTGTGGCAAACTTTAAACAACACTTTTTATGGATATCTTTAATAAATGGCTTTCTTCTTGCCACTTCCATAAAGGCCAGATTTGTGCAATATACGACTGATTGTTGTCCTATGGACAGAGTCTCCCACCTCAGCTGTAGATCTCTGCAGTTCATCCAGAGTGATCATGGGCCTCTTGGCTGCATCTCTGATCAGTCTTCTCCTTGTATGAGCTGAAAGTTTAGAGGGACGGCCAGGTCTTGGTAGATTTGCAGTGGTCTGATACTCCTTCCATTTCAATATCGCTTGCACAGTGCTCCTTGGGATGTTTAAAGCTTGGGAAATATTTTTGTATCCAAATCCGGCTTTAAACTTCTTCACAACAGTATCTCGGACCTGCCTGGTGTGTTCCTTGTTCTTCATGATGCTCTCTGCGCTTTTAACGGACCTCTGAGACTATCACAGTGCAGGTGCATTTATACGGAGACTTGATTACACACAGGTGGATTCTATTTATCATCATTAGTCATTTAGGTCAACATTGGATCATTCAGAGATCCTCACTGAACTTCTGGAGAGAGTTTGCTGCACTGAAAGTAACACAGGAGTGATGGTTGCTGATAATGGGCCTCTGTATGCCTATGTAGATATTCTATTAAAAATCAGCGGTTTCCAGCTACGATAGTCATTTACAACATTAACAATTTCTACACTGTATTTCTGATCAATTTGATGTTATTTTAAGGGACAAAAAAAAGCGCTTTTCTTTCGAAAACAAGGACATTTCTAAGTGACCAAAACTTTAACGGTAGTGTGTGTGTGTGTACATATATATACTGCTCGACTAAAAAAATCTTGGTCGACCAAACAATCAACCATCGACTAATTGGGGTCAGCCCTACATGCCTTGCACCACTTATTAGATATATTAGCTTGATAGCAAACGTCCTCGCCATGTGATTTATCATAGTAATAAGCAGCAGGATCAGATGGAAAACATGCCAGGAAAAGTGATTGGCTGAAATTATGAAGTAAGTGGATGGAGAAATACAGTTGTCAAACAGTTGTCATTTTTTTGCTCTTTTATTTATATATTTACATTTAACGTAAATGGAGTTTAAGTGTTCAGATAATTTTTATTTTTATATTTGTATATGTAACTTAGACCCTACTTCACATCATCTGAGGTTGTGTTGTGCCTCCATCGGTTCAGACACAACATGTAAAGGTTTAAAAATGTCAATTTCTTGAAAAGAATGTTTTTTTATACAGTATCAAATAGTTTGACAACCCTGTTTGTAAGCTTTTAAAAGATATTCTCAACCATTGATCTTTTCCAGTGATGAAGACATGTCTCATGGTATGGTGGGGTATGCAACATGGGTCAACATTGAGCACCTTTATCTCTACAATGTCAAAAAGAGTCACTTTCTGATCACTTCTACAATGGGCAAATATGTATGGAAGGTTTCGTTCAAATCAAAAGGGGTGTCCAGAAAGTGATTGGATTGACTCTGTTGTAACAGGACCTCTTTCACCCCTCTGCCCGGTTGACACTAATACAGATGATCTTCCCCATGCTTGACTATGGGGATGTCATCTACAGTTCAACATGCAAGGGATCCCCAGAGGAGCAAGATGGGCTTCATCATTCCACCATTTTGTTGAGAGAAAATGCACACAAACACAATGGCAGGGCCACTTAGACAGTGTGGTGATAAAGTAACCGATAACAACCCTAGTTCTAGGAATTCCCACGGTATTCAGCTTATAAAACATTTACTACACTAAATGTGTACTGTACCCATCTCTCACTGATTATGATAAACAGCAGACATTTACATCAATCGGCCTGTCAACATATCCTCCAGCTATAGAACAGTGTTAAATAATACCTGACCTCTACTGTACAAGTAGAATACACTCTACCTGACCTCTACTGTACAAGTAGAATACACTCTACCTGACCTCTACTGTACAAGTAGAATACACTCTACCTGACCTCTACTGTACAAGTAGAATACACTCTACCTGACCTCTACTGTACAAGTAGAATACACTCTACCTGACCTCTACTGTACAAGTAGAATACACTCTACCTAACCCTATCTGACCCCCTAATGGGCTACCAAGTGGCGCAGTGGTCTAAGGCATTGCATCTCAGTGCTAGAGTCACTACAGACCATGGTTTGATCCCGGACTGTATCACAACCGGCCATGATCAGGAGTCCCATAAGGCGGAGCTTGGCCGAGGTAGGCCGTCATTATAAAATAAGAATTTGTTCTTAACTGATTTGCCTTGTTAAAGGTTCAATAATAAATAAAACCCTACCAGACCCTAACCAATATAAAGTATATTTGTTTCATTGTTCTCTATTATTCTGTGTACATCTGTGACCCCTCAGTTCCTAGAAGATTTAGACTGTGACCTCAGTTCCTTGAAGATTTAGACTGACCTCAGTTCCTTGAAGATTTAGACTGACCTCAGTTCCTTGAAGATTTAGACTGACCTCAGTTCCTTGAAGATTTAGACTGACCTCAGTTCCTTGAAGATTTAGACTGTGACCCCTCAGTTCCCGTCCTTCTGTGTTGTCACATGCCCCCGTCCTTCTGTGTTGTCACATGCCCCCGTCCTTCTGTGTTGTCACATGCCCCCGTCCTTCTGTGTTGTCACATGCCCCCGTCCTTCTGTGTTGTCACATGCCCCCGTCCTTCTGTGTTGTCACATGCCCCCGTCCTTCTGTGTTGTCACATGTTTTGTGATTTGATTTATTGCACCACACTTCCTAGTCATCACTGGCCAGGCCGTCATTGTAAATAAGAATGTCTGTAGTCCTTTACAGGCAGCTTTGAACTCTGATAAGGGCCTGTATCGTAAGGCAGTGGCTGTATACATGTGCACTTCACATTCCACATCATTAAACACTCATGTAATATACAGTCAGCATTTATGAACACTGATATACAGTTACAAGATGACATGGTGTTATACCCTGGGTTTGTTCTGAGCAGAATGAGTCTGATGTACAGTTACAAGATGACATGGTGTTATACCCTGGGTTTGTTCTGAACAGAATGAGTCTGTTTGATATACAGTTACAAGATGACATGGTGTTATACCCTGGGTTTGTTCTGAACAGAATGAGTCTGTTTGATGTACAGTTACAAGATGACATGGTGTTATACCCTGGGTTTGTTCTGAACAGAATGAGTCTGTTTGATGTACAGTTACAAGATGACATGGTGTTATACCCTGGGTTTGTTCTGAACAGAATGAGTCTGTTTGTTGTACAGTTACAAGATGACATGGTGTTATACCCTGGGTTTGTTCTGAACAGAATGAGTCTGTTTGTTGTACAGTTACAAGATGACATGGTGTTATACCCTGGGTTTGTTCTGAACAGAATGAGTCTGTTTGATGTACAGTTACAAGATGACATGGTGTTATACCCTGGGTTTGTTCTGATGTACAGAATGACATGGTGTTATACCCTGTTTTCTGAACAGAATGATGTACAGTTACAAGATGACATGGTGTTATACCCTGGGTTTGTTCTGAACAGAATGAGTCTGTTTGTTGTACAGTTACAAGATGACATGGTGTTATACCCTGGGTTTGTTCTGAACAGAATGAGTCTGTTTGATGTACAGTTACAAGATGACATGGTGTTATACCCTGGGTTTGTTCTGAACAGAATGAGTCTGTTTGATGTACAGTTACAAGATGACATGGTGTTATACCCTGGGTTTGTTCTGAACAGAATGAGTCTGTTTGTTGTACAGTTACAAGATGACATGGTGTTATACCCTGGGTTTGTTCTGAACAGAATGAGTCTGTTTGATGTACAGTTACAAGATGACATGGTGTTATACCCTGGGTTTGTTCTGAACAGAATGAGTCTGTTTGATGTACAGTTACAAGATGACATGGTGTTATACCCTGGGTTTGTTCTGAACAGAATGAGTCTGTTTGATGTACAGTTACAAGATGACATGGTGTTATACCCTGGGTTTGTTCTGAACAGAATGAGTCTGTTTGATGTACAGTTACAAGATGACATGGTGTTATACCCTGGGTTTGTTCTGAACAGAATGAGTCTGTTTGAGTTACAAGATGACATGGTGTTATACCCTGGGTTTGTTCTGAACAGAATGAGTCTGATATACAGGATGACATGGTTATACCCTGGGTTTGTTCTGAACAGAATGAGTCTTTGATGTACAGTTACAAGATGACATGGTGTTATACCCTGGGTTTGTTCTGAACAGAATGAGTCTGTTTGATATACAGTTACAAGATGACATGGTGTTATACCCTGGGTTTGTTCTGAACAGAATGAGTCTGTTTGATGTACAGTTACAAGATGACATGGTGTTATACCCTGGGTTTGTTCTGAACAGAATGAGTCTGTTTGTTGTACAGTTACAAGATGACATGGTGTTATACCCTGGGTTTGTTCTGAACAGAATGAGTCTGATATACAGTTACAAGATGACATGGTGTTATACCCTGGGTTTGTTCTGAACAGAATGAGTCTGATGTACAGTTACAAGATGACATGGTGTTATACCCTGGGTTTGTTCTGAACAGAATGAGTCTGATGTACAGTTACAAGATGACATGGTGTTATACCCTGGGTTTGTTCTGAACAGAATGAGTCTGTTTGATATACAGTTACAAGATGACATGGTGTTATACCCTGGGTTTGTTCTGAACAGAATGAGTCTGTTTGATGTACAGTTACAAGATGACATGGTGTTATACCCTGGGTTTGTTCTGAGCAGAATGAGTCTGTTTGATGTACAGTTACAAGATGACATGGTGTTATACCCTGGGTTTGTTCTGAACAGAATGAGACAATGTTTGTTGTATTGGGACAAAGATTTGCCGTGCATCACACATTTGAATGCACTCATGACTCCAGTCTATGTGCAAAATAATTACAATCTGCTGCTCTGAATTGCCTTGTGAAAGTCTTAACACTAATGTCATGTTATAATGGAGCTCTCATGTTGACTATAGAACATACAAACACCTTATAGTTGAAGACTCTCCAGTCATAGAAATGCATAGAAATGCATAGAAATGACTTAGGAACTGTTCACACTTAGAGGTGTGTGGCCCTTTGGAGACACCAGTTAATCCTCTCACTCAAACCCTTGTCATTCTATTGTCTTATGTTGCACCTACCCCACATTTTACAATAATAATCTTATCATGTTACTGAATGTATCCAGAGTATTTTCTGGTTTAGTTAAACAAATGCAGTAAAAAGTGCTGTAAATGTAAAACAAAAAATCACATTAAATCAACAGTGGATTCAGTCTTGTGTCAGGTGAACTGTTGTCCTCAACTTTAGTCTAATACTTGTCCCATAATCTCCAAACTGTTCCCTTTTAATTGCTACTATAATTATGCATATGCTTTCCATACTTCCTCTGAGGAAAACATTTCATTTAGCCCAATGCCCACCAGTATAAGGGGTTTTAACTGACTCACCTGGATAAATAAAATATATACACATTTAAAAACTAACCATGGATTAAAGTTTCTCCTGGCCCAAAGACTACTTTCAGGGTCAGGAACCATCTAACATCAAGTTGTAAAATCATGAACTTCCCCTTTAAGATCAGCAATAAGGTTAGTGTACCACCATCCAGAACCATTCCAAATCTGACAGCTGTTTATACAGTGCCTTTAAATAGAGGAACTTCCTGTTAATATTTAAACCTCTGAAAGGATACATTTAAGTACAAGCTGGCAGTAAACAGGACTTCACCTTTGATGTAATTCCTGTAAAAATTCCTGTAAACAATTCCCTTTTCCTGGGAATAGAACTGAAATACGAATCACGTTGTGATATGTTATCAATGTTTTATGGAACACATTAGAACTCAAATCTGCCCCTCAGCCCTAAACAAATATTAGTGACATTAAGTCAACTGTACTGTCCCTACACAAATATTAGTGACATTAAGTAATCTGTAATGTCACTACATTGGGAAAACTCAGCTCCAATGCTGCGCGACTGAAGGAATTGAGCATGACATCACCAGGTATGCACACCCTGGTAGTACGCTCCTGAGTCAGGGGCAGCCTGACTGGCCCGGGCCTCCCGTGAAACAAGACACTGGTTAGTGTAGTGGTGTTGACAAGCCGGTGGTTGTGTTACAGGCTGACTGTAGTGTAGAGGTGTACAGTGGGGCAAAAAAGTATTTAGTCAGCCACCAATTGTGCAAGTTCTCCCACTTAAAAAAAGATGAGGCCTGTAATTTTCAGCATAGGTACACTTCAACTATGACAGACAAAATAAGAAGAAAAAAATCCAGAAAATCACATAGGATTTTTTATGAATTTATTTGCATATTGTGGTGGAAAATAAGTATTTGGTCAATAACAAAAGTTTCTCAATACTTTGTTATATACCCTTTGTTGGCAATGACAGAGGTCAAATGTTTTCTGTAAGTCTTCACAAGGTTTTCACACACTGTTGCTGGTATTTTGACCCATTCCTCCATGCAGATCTCCTCTAGAGCAGTGATGTTTTGGGGCGGTTGCTGGGAAACACGGACTTTCAACTCCCTCCAAAGACTTTCTATGGGGTTGAGATCTGGAGACTGGCTAGGCCACTCCAGGACCTTGAAATGGTTCTTATCTTATGGTTCTTATCTTACTCCATTGCCCAGGCGGTGTGTTTGGGATCATTGTCATGCTGAAAGACACAGCCACATTTCATCTTCAATGCCCTTGCTGACGGGAGGTTTTCACTCAAAATCTCACAATACATGGCCCCATTCATTCTTTCCTTTACACGGATCAGTTGTCCTGGTCCCTTTGCAGAAAAACATCCCCAAAGCATGATGTTTCCACCCCCCATGCTTCACAGTAGGTATGGTGTTCTTTGGATGCAACTCAGCATTCTTTGTCTTCCAAACATGACGAGTTGAGTTTTTACCAAAAAGTTATATTTTGGTTTCATCTGACCATATGACATTCTCCCAATCTTCTTCTGGATCATCCAAATGCTCTATAGCAAACTTCAGACGGGCCTGGACACGTCTGGCACTGCAGGATTTGAGTCCCTGGCGGCGTAGTGTTTTACTGATGGTAGACTTTGTTACTTTGGTCCCAGCTCTCTGCAGGTCATTCACTAGGTCCCCCCGTGTGGTTCTGGGATTTTTGCTCAACGTTCTTGTGATCATATTGACCCCACGGGGTGAGATCTTGCATGGAGCCCCAGATCGAGGGAGATTATCAGTGTTCTTGTATGTCTTCCATTTCCTAATAATTGCTCCCACAGTTGATTTCTTCAAACCAAGCTGCTTACCTATTGCAGATTCAGTCTTCCCAGCCTGGTGCAGGTCTACAATTTTGTTTCTGGTGTCCTTTGACAGCTCTGTGGTCTTGGTCATAGTGGAGTTTGGAGTGTGACTGTTTGAGGTTGTGCACAGGTGTCTTGTATACTGATAACAAGTTCACACAGGTGCCATTAATACAGGTAACGAGTGGAGGACAGAGGAGCCTCTTAAAGAAGTTACAGGTCTGTGAGCCAGAAATCTTGCGTGATGTAGGTGACCAAATACTTCTTTTCCACCATAATTTGCAAATAAATTAATTAAAAATCCTACAATGTGATTTTTGGAAAAACATTCTCATTTTGTCTGTCATAGTTGAAGTGTACCTATGATGAAAATTACAGGCCTGTCATCTTTAAGTAAGAGAACTTGGGGCGGCAGGGTAGCCTAGTGGTTAGAGCGTTGGACTAGTAACCGGAAGGTTGCGAGTTCAAACCACCGAGCTGACAAGGTACAAATCTGTCATTCTGCCCCTGAACAAGCAGTCATTGAAAATAAGAATGTATTCTTAACTGACTTGCCTGGTTAAATGAAGGTACAATTTTAAATGTTAAAAATTTTAAAACTTGCACAATTGGTGGCTGACTAAATACTTTTTTGCCCCACTGTAGGTCCTAGTGGAGGCTGAGGTGCCCATGGGGTCATGGTAGGCTGATGGTAGGGGAATGGAAAGCATGGAGAAGCCAGAGAAGTCATCTAAACGTAATGACAACAGGTCCAAACAGTGGTATTGTTCATCTCATAACTTGTGTATCTGTTTGGTGTCATTAAGGATTAGTTTACTGTGGTGCTGGTGCTGCGGCTGCAGAGATTTATTAGTGCTGAAGGGTACTGTGATGTAACGTTAAACATGATTTATGAAGACTCGAACAGCTCATGGGTGAGATCTCAGTGCTGAAATCATGATTTAAAAAATCATGGGCTTTCTCACAAGGTACCTGCTATGTTTAGGAGTATCTGAGTGGGTTATCCTTCTCCTGGTTCATATTACTCACATATATCACTTACTGAATGCCTTTGGAACAGAACAGCATGACTTGTTGTAACAGCATCATCACCTCTGTCTTGGCACGGGTCTTCGTTGGCACTGTAAAGAGTTGGGGATGATCTTGACATCGTTGCAAAATGGATGTTTCAAGTACAGGTAAGAGTGGGAAAAAAGTATCTTGTTTACTAAGAGCACGTATTTGTGGTGCATTAGATTTAGCTTGATATTTTCACATTTGGGACTACTCCATTGGTTCTGGGGGGGGGACTAAATCCAGCAGTTCAAGTATTTGAAATACTTTTACATAGTCCTGTTCGTCCCAGGTCTGTGTACAACGTCCATATTAGAATGAAGACTTCCTAATATGGAGGCCATATGTGTGTGTGCTATATGCCCGTTGCTTCTTTCAGCCTCTCTGGATCAACATTCTAGCTGATGTCTGTACTTCCTCTTGTTCTGCAGAGGCAACCCCGATAAGTGTGACATATGGGGGAACACACCTCTCCACCTGGCGGCCGCCAACGGCCACCACAACTGCCTGTCCTTCCTGGTGTCCTTCGGTGCCAACATGTGGTGCCTGGACAACGACTACCACACGCCCCTGGACATGGCCGCCACCAAAAGCCACATGGACTGTGTCCGCTACCTGGACTCCATCGCCGCCAAGCAGTCGGCCCTCAACCCCAAGCTGGTGGGGAAGCTGAAGGAGCGGGCTTTCCGCGAGGCCGAGAGGAGGATTAAGGAGTGTGTGAAGCTGCAGCGGAAGCACCACAAGCGTATGGAGCGCAAGTTCCACAAAGAGGCGGCATCAGAGCAGTCCATGTCAGACGCCATGAGCTTCTCCAGCTACACAAGCAGCTCTGTGAGCCGCAAACTGCACCACCTAAACACCAACACTGTCAGTGTGCCATACTCTCAGGTCAGTACAAACTGCACCACCTAAACACCACTCTCAGTGTGCCATACTCTCAGGTCAGTACAAGCTGCACCACCACTGTCAGTGTGCCATACTCTCAGGTCAGTACAAGCTGCACCACCTAAACACCACCACTGTCAGTGTGCCATACTCTCAGGTCAGTACAAGCTGCACCACCTGAACACCACCACTGTCAGTGTGCCATACTCTCAGGTCAGTACAAACTGCACCACCTAAACACCACTCTCAGTGTGCCATACTCTCAGGTCAGTACAAGCTGCACCACCACTGTCAGTGTGCCATACTCTCAGGTCAGTACAAGCTGCACCACCTAAACACCACCACTGTCAGTGTGCCATACTCTCAGGTCAGTACAAGCTGCACCACTGTCATTGTGCCATACTCTCAGTTCAGTACAAGCTACACCACCTAAACACCACTGTCAGTGTGCCATACTCTCAGGTCAGTACAAACTGCACCACCTAAACACCACTGTCAGTGTGCCATACTCTCAGGTCAGTACAAACTGCACCACCTAAACACCACTGTCAGTGTGCCATACTCTCAGGTCAGTACAAACTGCACCACCTAAACACCACTGTCAGTGTGCCATACTCTCAGGTCAGTACAAACTGCACCACCTAAACACCACTGTCAGTGTGCCATACTCTCAGGTCAGTACAAACTGCACCACCTAAACACCACTGTCAGTGTGCCATACTCTCAGGTCAGTACAAGCTGCACCACCATCAGTGTGTGTCACACCCTGATCTATTTCACCTGTCTTGTGCTTGTCTCCACTCCCCTCCAGGTATCTCCCAAATCAGAGTCAGGCAGGATCAGGACAGGCAGAAAGGTCAGAACTGGGAAGGCTAAGGGAAAAAACTAGAACACAGGGACAAGACAAACTAGCAACAGACCAACAGAAAACTCAGGTATAAATACACAGGGGATAAGTGGGAAAATGGGAGACACCTGGAGGGGGGTGGAGACAAGCACAAGACAGGTGAAACAGATCAGGGTGTGACAGTGTGCCGTTCTCTTAGGTCAGTACAGTACAGCCTCATCCAGCCATTTTTTGGCTTTTGAATATTTATTTAAAGGGACATTCCACTCCAAAACCAATTTTTGTCAGATAAAAAAAAAATAGTCCAATGTCAAGAGGAGTGCACATTCCACGCAATTGTTTGTGTAGCTCCAGCTATATGATGCCTCAAGCTAAATGAATGAATGGTAAAGATGAACACAACACATCTGGAACTAATATGATGCTTCTCTTTTCCCTTCATTTAGGGTTGTAGTACAAAGCTGCATCTATAAAATGAATGACCTGGGATATGGACTTATCTCAAGTTTGACAAATTTTTTATTTTGGGAGTGTAATGTCCCTTTAATTGTCAACATGGCGTACATAATTATAGACTGCAAATAACTGTCATTGTATCCTCTCCTTTCTCCACTGATGGGAAATGCTGCTGTTCCAACTGTTGTGCATGTGAAACGATACAGCAACAGACATAACAGATAGGGAGTTTCACATGCACAACAGTTGGAACAGCAGCATTTCCCATCAGTGGAGAAAGGAGAGGATACACTGACAGTTATTTGCAGTCTATAATTATGTACGCCATGTTGACAATTAAAGGGACATTACACTCCCAACATTAAACATTTGTCACCTGTTAAATTTGAGATGTGTGCTCCTCTATAATTAGTGGTTGAAGCCTGTGTTGCTCTTTGTCCCTACAGGCTACTCTTCACGCCACAACCCGAGGCAAGACCAAGATCCAGAAGAGGTTGGAGAAGAGGAAGCAAGGGGACGGGACCTTCAAGATCTATGAGGACGGCAGGAAGAGCGTGCGCTCCCTCTCGGGCCTTCAGCTGGGCAACGATGTCATGTTCCTTAAACAGGAACCTATGTCGGCCCTCGGGACCGCGCAGGGCGCCGCGGCAACCTCCGAGACATATTCCACGGAGACGCCAACGACGCGCCATCTCTCGTGCCATCAGCGAGCCGGACTTGTCTTACCGGCCCGACATGGAATACTCTGAGGTCAGCACCGACTCGGGCCACGACTCTCTCTTCAACCGGCCCGGTCTGGGAACCATGGTGTTCCGACGCAACTATATCAGTGGTGGCCTGTTCGGCATCGGCGGGCGTGACGAGGGGAGCCTCGGCGGAGGAACCGAACGGGCTGGCAGCACCAACGTGCGGCTGCGCAGCCGGCTGCGGCGTTCGCCCAGCCTGGACGATGGGGGGGACAGCATCGGCAGTGCCAGCAGCCTCCGGGAAAGGAACCGCCAGGAGCTTCCCTGGGACGAGCTGGAGCTGGGGCTGGATGATGACTGCGAGGCCGTGACCAGCCCGTTGGAGGTGTTCTTGGCTGCGCAGACCATGGGCGAGTTCCTCACCGTCTTCAGGCGGGAGAAGATCGACCTGGAGGCGCTGCTGCTGTGCTCGGACCAGGACCTCAAGAGCATCCACATCCCCCTGGGGCCCAGGAAGAAAATTCTAGATGCCTGCAAGAGACGTCTGGAGACCCTTGAGGACCCTGACTACATCGAGGACACCCTGCTGTGAATGGTGAATGACACTTTTGGATCTGAAGATGCTGTGTAGGTACTGTATACCTCTACTACTATGACGTTCACATACAGAGTAAACCTACACTACAGAGTAAACCTACACTACAGAGTAAACCTAATCTACAGAGTAAACCTAATCTACAGAGTAAACCTAATCTACAGAGTAAACCTAGCCTACAGAGTAAACCTAGCCTACAGAGTAAACCTAACCTCCAGATTACATCTGAGTGTGTAGTGTGGGGATTTTTCAGTGGGACATGTTAATATTGTCGCTGCTGTCCTCTACACATAGTTATGAAGGGAGGCATCTAGTGTTTTCTTTGGTTGATGATAATAGTAACAATCCGGCATAGAATTCATTCCTGTCTGTCTCTTCAAATGTGTCGTTGCCATTCTTCTGGAGACCACTAGGTGGACACACTGTATAGGTCCAGCAGAATGCTCTTCCTACCTTAAAGGTTGGTCAGTGGCGTATTGTTGCTCAGTGTTGTCAGGGCTAATGTCTCAAAGGGGTTTGTTGTAGTGTATGCAACATTCAGAGACTTTACAGCTACAACATAAATAGCGGTTTGTATTTAGGGACACGCTTGTCTGACTCTGATTATGTAAGGACATTCAGAGAAATGTTGTCATTTCATTCCCTGGGTCACCCTGTGACTTGTTAGGCAGAAAGGAGGACATTGTTAAGATAAACATCTCAGTGAACAAAAGAAGACAAGTAAAATACAGAAACCTGAGCTTTCTATGGACTTTGTAAATGAAGGAGAAGAGCTGAAGAAATCTGAAAGGTATTTTGGATCTGGAAGTCCACTGCACTGTTGACTGTTTTTAATGATCTAAAGGACACTGTTGACTGTTTTTAATGATCTAAAGGACACTGTTGACCAATTTTAATGAACTAAAGGACACTGTTGACCAATTTTAATGATCTAAAGGACACTGTTGACCAATTTTAATGAACTAAAGGACACTGTTGACCTTTTTAATGATCTAAAGGACACTGTTGACCAATTTTAATGAACTAAAGGACACTGTTGACCAATTTTAATGATCTAAAGGACACTGTTGACCAATTTTAATGAACTAAAGGACACTGTTGACCAATTTTAATTAACTAAAAGACACTGTTGACCTTTTTAATGATCTAAAGGACACTGTTGACCAATTTTAATGAACTAAAGGACACTGTTGACCAATTTTAATGATCTAAAGGACACTGTTGACCAATTTTAATGAACTAAAGGACACTGTTGACCAATTTTAATTAACTAAAAGACACTGTTGACCTTTTTAATGAACTAAAGGACACTGTTGACCAATTTTAATGAACTAAAGGACACTGTTGACTGTTTTTAATGATCTAAGGGACACTGTTGACTGTTTTTAATGAACTAAAGGACACTGTTGACCAATTTTAATGAACTAAAGGACACTGTTGACCAATTTTAATGAACTAAAGGACACTGTTGACCAATTTTAATGAACTAAAGGACACTGTTGACCAATTTTAATGAACTAAAGGACACTGTTGACCAATTTTAATGAACTAAAGGACACTGTTGACCAATTTTAATGAACTAAAGGACACTGTTGACCAATTTTAATGATCTAAAGGACACTGTTGACCAATTTTAATTAACTAAAAGACACTGTTGACCTTTTTAATGAACTAAAGGACACTGTTGACCAATTTTAATGAACTAAAGGACACTGTTGACTGTTTTTAATGATCTAAAGGACACTGTTGACTGTTTTTAATGAACTAAAGGACACTGTTGACCAATTTTAATGAACTAAAGGACACTGTTGACCAATTTTAATGAACTAAAGGACACTGTTGACCAATTTTAATGAACTAAAGGACACTGTTGACTGTTTTTAATGATCTAAAGGACACTGTTGACTGTTTTTAATGAACTAAAGGACACTGTTGACCAATTTTAATGAACTAAAGGACACTGTTGACCAATTTTAATGAACTAAAGGACACTGTTGACCAATTTTAATGAACTAAAGGACACTGTTGACCAATTTTAATGAACTAAAGGACACTGTTGACCAATTTTAATGAACTAAAGGACACTGTTGACCAATTTTAATGAACTAAAGGACACTGTTGACCAATTTTAATGAACTAAAGGACACTGTTGACCAATTTTAATGATCTAAAGGACACTGTTGACCAATTTTAATTAACTAAAAGACACTGTTGACCTTTTTAATGAACTAAAGGACACTGTTGACCAATTTTAATGAACTAAAGGACACTGTTGACTGTTTTTAATGATCTAAAGGACACTGTTGACTGTTTTTAATGAACTAAAGGACACTGTTGACCAATTTTAATGAACTAAAGGACACTGTTGACCAATTTTAATGAACTAAAGGACACTGTTGACCAATTTTAATGAACTAAAGGACACTGTTGACTGTTTTTAATGATCTAAAGGACACTGTTGACTGTTTTTAATGAACTAAAGGACACTGTTGACCAATTTTAATGAACTAAAGGACACTGTTGACCAATTTTAATGAACTAAAGGACACTGTTGACCAATTTTAATGAACTAAAGGACACTGTTGACCAATTTTAATGAACTAAAGGACACTGTTGACCAATTTTAATGAACTAAAGGACACTGTTGACCAATTTTAATGATCTAAAGGACACTGTTGACCAATTTTAATTAACTAAAGGACACTGTTGACCAATTTTAATGAACTAAAGGACACTGTTGACCAATTTTAATGAACTAAAGGACACTGTTGACCAATTTTAATGAACTAAAGGACACTGTTGACCAATTTTAATGAACTAAAGGACACTGTTGACCAATTTTAATGAACTAAAGGACACTGTTGACCAATTTTAATGAACTAAAGGACACTGTTGACCAATTTTAATGAACTAAAGGACACTGTTGACCAATTTTAATGAACTAAAGGACACTGTTGACCAATTTTAATGAACTAAAGGACACTGTTGACCAATTTTAATGAACTAAAGGACACTGTTGACTGTTTTTAATGATCTAAAGGATACTGTTGACTGTTTTTAATGATCTAAAGGATACTGTTGACCAATTTTAATTAACTAAAAGACACTGTTGACCGTTTTAATGAACTAAATGACACTGTTGACCGTTTTAATGAACTACAGAGGACCTTGCTGCTTCCGTGAAGGACAGAGAGCTATGGCATGCCATCTTTTGGAGCATTGCGTCACCATACGCAGTCAGCCAAAGACTGCCTGGATCTGTATCCACAGAACACAGTGTGCACAGTGTGCAGCAGTGTTCTTGTATGTCATGTGGCACAGTGTACAGAGAGAAGAACAAGGAGGTGTGGCCTGCCCCCCTCCAACACCTCTCTGCCAATACGTTGGCCCCTGTGGGGCATGTTTAGATACCATACTACCATCCCCTGAGACTGTGTTCCTGGTGTCAGAGACGGGTGTCAGTACATGGGGCATGTTAGATACCATACTACCATCCCCTGGGCCTGTGCTCCTAGTGTCAGTACATGGGGCATGTTAGATACCATACTACCATCCCCTGAGACTGTGTTCCTGGTGTCAGTACATGGGGCATGTTAGATACCATACTACCATCCCCTGGGCCTGTGTTCCTGGTGTCAGTACATGGGGCATGTTAGATACCATACTACCATCCCCTGGGCCTGTGCTCCTAGTGTCAGTACATGGGGCATGTTAGATACCATACTACCATCCCCTGGGCCTGTGCTCCTAGTGTCAGTACATGGGGCATGTTAGATACCATACTACCATCCCCTGGGCCTGTGTTCCTGGTGTCAGTACATGGGGCATGTTAGATACCATACTACCATCCCCTGGGCCTGTGTTCCTGGTGTCAGTACATGGGGCATGTTAGATACCATACTACCATCCCCTGGGCCTGTGTTCCTGGTGTCAGTACATGGGGCATGTTAGATACCATACTACCATCCCCTGGGCCTGTGTTCCTGGTGTCAGTACATGGGGCATGTTAGACACCATACTACCATCCCCTTAGACTGTGCTCCTAGTGTCAGTGTATTTGTTAAGGACAGGATGTTTACATACATGAGCATATGGTTATTTGTTTGTATTGTTTATTAATCCATTAGACAGAAGGCCGGGATTCAATACAAGATGTGTTATAACGCTGTGCACCATAACAGGTTTTTAAAGGTCATTTACTCTTTAGCCTGAATATGCAGCTTTTACAATGAATGCGAACTCCGAGAACTTCTGGGAAAATGCCTTTAAAAGGCACATTGTGGGCTGTATAGTGAGTGCTATAACGCGCCTTGTGTAGAATCCCAGCCAAGGTGGCAAGTCCAGAGTTTTGTATAGATACTTCCATTGTTGATGGAGATAATGTATCAAATTTGTAGGGTGGTTATGAGTCATAGTCAGGCTGCCTCCAATTCGCTACAATATTACCATTATTTGTGCATTACCAGTTCTCTGCTATTAAGGCATTTTTTTGTACCTGTTGATTGGTTTGGCTCGGGTCATTCATCTTGCTATGCATTGTTCCATTTTGTACCAGTACATTTGTTTACACACAGTATGCCAGGTCAACCACTTTCAGTTTGGTTCACTGATAAAGGAGGCCAATTTCTTGTTTTCATTGAAAGTTGACGCTATGTGAGAATGTTCCACTAAACACATATTGAGTGGATTTTTTAATGTTTCGAGAGGTAAACCTCACACACAGTTAAATCCATTGTCATAGTTATTTTTCTGATGATTTTCTGATACAGTATATAGATGTCCAGCGTACAGGTTATCCATGTTACACTATGGACGTTTCCTTACTAATTGTTACATGTCAAATTTCAGCTAGAAGGTTGGCTGTATGGTTACACATGTTGGTTTGGCATGATGCTAATGTAACTGTCCAGTGAAAATCTCACTTTTTAAAAGTTCATATTCTGTTAACTCATACCCAAATAATGTTGTTGACTCGTCCTATACTATTATTTGTGGCCAAAGCATAAATTTGAGGGATAAAAAACACTTGAAAAACCCCACCTCAAACAGACCGTTTAAAAAAGGCTTGATATTTCCTCATAGAGGATGATGTCATCCTCCTAATGAGGATGAGCTGGCCAATCAGCGGTCTACTAGCATTCCTATGTTTAATGATGGGTATATGGCCACACCGTTGTGTTGTTGGGGTACGGCCGCACCGTTGTGTTGTTGGGGTACGGCCGCACCGTTGTGTTGTTGGGGTACGGCCACACCGTTGTGTTGTTGGGCCGTTGTGTTGTTGGGGTACGGCCACACCGTTGTGTTGTTGGGGTACGGCCGCACCGTTGTGTTGTGTTGTTGGGGTACGGCCTCACCGTTGTGTTGTTGGGGTACGGCCTCACCGTTGTGTTGTTGGGGTACGGCCGCACCGTTGTGTTGTTGGGGTACGGCCTCACCGTTGTGTTGTTGGGGTACGGCCACACCGTTGTGTTGTTGGGGTACGGCCGCACCGTTGTGTTGTTGGGGTACGGCCTCACCGTTGTGTTGTTGGGGTACGGCCGCACCGTTGTGTTGTTGGGGTACGGCCGCACCGTTGTGTTGTGTTGTTGGGGTACGGCCTCACCGTTGTGTTGTTGGGGTACGGCCACACCGTTGTGTTGTTGGGGTACGGCCTCACCGTTGTGTTGTTGGGGTACGGCCGCACCGTTGTGTTGTTGGGGTACGGCCACACCGTTGTGTTGTTGGGCCGTTGTGTTGTTGGGGTACGGCCACACCGTTGTGTTGTTGGGGTACGGCCTCACCGTTGTGTTGTTGGGGTACGGCCACACCGTTGTGTTGTTGGGCCGTTGTGTTGTTGGGGTACGGCCACACAGTTGTGTTGTTGGGCCGTTGTGTTGTTGGGGTACGGCCACACCGTTGTGTTGTTGGGCCGTTGTGTTGAAAATGTTGTTGGGGGTACGGCCGCACCGTTGTATTGTTGGGTGAGTTGTATTGTTGGGGTACGGCCTCACCGTTGTGTTGTTGGGGTACGGCCTCACCGTTGTGTTGTTGGGGTACGCCACACCGTTGTGTTGTTGGGGTACGGCCACACCGTTGTGTTGTTGGGGTACGGCCACACCGTTGTATTGTTGGGGCACGGCCGCACCGTTGTGTTGTTGGGGTGTATTTGCCACACCGTTGTATTGTTGGGGTACGGCCACACCGTTGTATTGTTGGGGTACGGCCGCACCGTTGTGTTGTTGGGGTACGGCCGCACCGTTGTGTTGTTGGGGTACGGCCACACCGTTGTGTTGTTGGGCCGTTGTGTTGTTGGGGTACGGCCACACCGTTGTGTTGTTGGGGTACGGCCACACCGTTGTATTGTTGGGGTACGGCCGCACCGGTGTGTTGTTGGGGTACGGCCTCACCGTTGTGTTGTTGGGGTACGGCCACACCGTTGTATTGTTGGGGTACGGCCACACCGTTGTGTTGTTGGGCCGTTGTGTTGTTGGGGTACGGCCACACCGTTGTGTTGTTGGGGTACGGCCTCACCGTTGTATTGTTGGGGTACGGCCGCACCGTTGTGTTGTTGGGGTACGGCCGCACCGTTGTGTTGTTGGGGTACGGCCGCACCGTTGTGTTGTTGGGGTGGCACCGTTGTGTTGTTGGGGTTTAAACCGTTGTGTTGTTGGGGTACGGCCTCACCGTTGTATTGTTGGGGTACGGCCACACCGTTGTGTTGTTGGGGTGCGGCCACACCGTTGTGTTGTTGGGGTACGGCCACACCGTTGTGTTGTTGGGGTACGGCCGCACCGTTGTGTTGTTGGGGCGGCCACACCGTTGTGTTGTTGGGGTGCGGCCGCACCGTTGTGTTGTTGGGGTACGGCCGCACCGTTGTGTTGTTGGGGCACGGCCGCACCGTTGTTGTTGGGTGCGGCCGCACCGTTGTGTTGTTGGGGTACGGCCGCACCGTTGTGTTGTTGGGGTACGGCCGCACCGTTGTGTTGTTGGGGTGTACGGCCGCACCGTTGTGTTGTTGGGGTGCGGCCTCACCGTTGTGTTGTTGGGGTACGGCCGCACCGTTGTGTTGTTGGGGTACGGCCGCACCGTTGTGTTGTTGGGGTACGGCCGCACCGTTGTGTTGTTGGGGTACGGCCGCACCGTTGTGTTGTTGGGGTACGGCCACACCGTTGTGTTGTTGGGGTACGGCCACACCGTTGTGTTGTTGGGGTACGGCCACACCGTTGTGTTGTTGGGGTACGGCCGCACCGTTGTGTTGTTGGGGTACGGCCGCACCGTTGTGTTGTTGGGGTACGGCCGCACCGTTGTGTTGTTGGGGTACGGCCGCACCGTTGTGTTGTTGGGGTACGGCCACACCGTTGTGTTGTTGGGGTACGGCCACACCGTTGTGTTGTTGGGGTACGGCCACACCGTTGTGTTGTTGGGGTACGGCCACACCGTTGTGTTGTTGGGGTACGGCCACACCGTTGTGTTGTTGGGCCGTTGTGTTGTTGGGGTACGGCCACACCGTTGTGTTGTTGGGGTACGGCCACACCGTTGTATTGTTGGGGTACGGCCGCACCGTTGTGTTGTTGGGGTACGGCCTCACCGTTGTGTTGTTGGGGTACGGCCACACCGTTGTATTGTTGGGGTACGGCCACACCGTTGTGTTGTTGGGCCGTTGTGTTGTTGGGGTACGGCCACACCGTTGTGTTGTTGGGGTACGGCCTCACCGTTGTATTGTTGGGGTACGGCCGCACCGTTGTGTTGTTGGGGTACGGCCGCACCGTTGTGTTGTTGGGGTACGGCCGCACCGTTGTGTTGTTGGGGTACGGCCGCACCGTTGTGTTGTTGGGGTACGGCCGCACCGTTGTGTTGTTGGGGTACGGCCTCACCGTTGTATTGTTGGGGTACGGCCACACCGTTGTGTTGTTGGGGTACGGCCACACCGTTGTGTTGTTGGGGTACGGCCGCACCGTTGTGTTGTTGGGGTACGGCCGCACCGTTGTGTTGTTGGGGTACGGCCGCACCGTTGTGTTGTTGGGGTACGGCCGCACCGTTGTGTTGTTGGGGTACGGCCGCACCGTTGTGTTGTTGGGGTACGGCCGCACCGTTGTGTTGTTGGGGTACGGCCGCACCGTTGTGTTGTTGGGGTACGGCCGCACCGTTGTGTTGTTGGGGTACGGCCGCACCGTTGTGTTGTTGGGGTACGGCCGCACCGTTGTGTTGTTGGGGTACGGCCTCACCGTTGTGTTGTTGGGGTACGGCCGCACCGTTGTGTTGTTGGGGTACGGCCGCACCGTTGTGTTGTTGGGGTACGGCCGCACCGTTGTGTTGTTGGGGTACGGCCGCACCGTTGTGTTGTTGGGGTACGGCCACACCGTTGTGTTGTTGGGGTACGGCCACACCGTTGTGTTGTTGGGGTACGGCCGCACCGTTGTGTTGTTGGGGTACGGCCGCACCGTTGTGTTGTTGGGGTACGGCCGCACCGTTGTGTTGTTGGGGTACGGCCGCACCGTTGTGTTGTTGGGGTACGGCCGCACCGTTGTGTTGTTGGGGTACGGCCACACCGTTGTGTTGTTGGGGTACGGCCACACCGTTGTGTTGTTGGGGTACGGCCACACCGTTGTGTTGTTGGGGTACGGCCACACCGTTGTGTTGTTGGGGTACGGCCACACCATTCCAACACAGAAAAGCTGCTGTTTAACATGTTTAATTAAAACATTTGGGAAGGAAAAGTATATTCACTCATTATATTGTAATTCAAAATAGGTCCTATTTCATAGAAACCTGGAACACTGGATATTACTTTAATCCATTTCATGAAACTACTTGAATTTTAGACAGGTAATATATTCTGCTTTTTCTCATGGTTATGGGGACATGTGCCTCTTTCTGTACGATGAAACTATTTCTGTCCATTTAGATTAAAGGACCCGTTTTGTCTGAAGAGCACCCATAGAGGCTAAAAGTTCTCTATTGCCTCTAACCATCATTGTAGTCTTCAGTCTGCACTGTATGTCTATGGAATGTTCTGTATGTCTCTGTTCTGATCATGTGACGAAGTCTTCCCAATTATATTGTATGTGTCATTGGTTTTGGTGGTTGATTTTATCAGATGCACATGACACCTAAACAATGTCCACATTGAATGCCTCATTTTTTAAAAGATCAAACAGTGTTTTTAAATAAACAAATATACTAATATGTCCTTCTCTGCATTGTGTATGTGAAGCTACAACAGACAGGACTCTGACTGAGGCAGGCCGCTCCAGGGTCTAGGATCAGCTTCCCTACTACAATTGTAACCTTAACCATTAGTGGGGGAGCAACTAGGAGCAACTTCACTCTGCACCCGACCGACCTGGGAGTAATTCTCCTTAACTTCCTCACCCTGCACCCGACCGACCTGGGAGTAATTCTCCTTAACTTCCTCACCCTGCACCTGACCGACCTGGGAGTAATTCTCCTGCACCCGACCGACCTGGGATTAATTCTCCTTAACTTCCTCACCCTGCACCCGACCGACCTGGGATTAATTCTCCTTAACTTCCTCACCCTGCACCTGACCGACCTGGGAGTAATTCTCTGGGAGTAATTCTCCTTAACTTCCTCACCCTGCACCTGACCGACCTGGGAGTAATTCTCCTTAACTTCCTCAACCTGCATCCCGATTCTCTGTCCTTTCCCCTGAAGTGTGTAATTGTGCACTCCTCATGCATATCCATGCATTTTCACAAAATGAAACCCTCAGTTTTAAATCCATGAAGGGAAATAAACTAGAGCACACTTCCAGAAAAATGAAAATTGTGATGTAGGAAGAGGGATAGGGGAAACAATGGGGTCAGAGGTTATGGGTCATTTAAGTAAACTGATACTCAGAGGCCCAAGACCGTTCCCACTGATTAATATGTGCACAGTAGGTAAGGACTGTTTTGTCAATCAAGGATATTATTGAGTCAGTTTCCAGGTGTGCATTAAATTACAACTAACTAGATCACAACATGAGCTTGGATTTTTGGTCATAACCGGTCATTGTACCTGACTTCACAGACATTCCCATTCATTGTTCTGTAATTCTTTTTCTATGCCAGACTTACACTCATTGTTTACAACGGCTCTATATCCAAACAATCTAATTCCTGTTTACATTTCCTGTTTATATTGAATCTAGCCTAGTCTGGACCTAAACTGAATTGTTCCATTTCAACAAAAGTGAAACAGAGCGAATTAGTCAGGCTGAAACGAGCCCCTCCCCGAGCTGTATTTGTATATGAAAGACAAATGTGTGTTTGTTAGATTTCCAAAATGTCAAAATAATTCTGTTACCAGCTCAGTCTCTCACTACATTATTGTAAGATAAGTTGGAGTAGGGTTATAAATAGTTGCAGGAAGTTAGGGTGCGGCGGGAACATAATGTTGTCTAGAAACATCCCTTCTCTTTTAACAGAAGGAAACACTAGATAAGGCCTGGTCACTCAGAAGGGAACACTAGGTAAGGCCTGGTCACTCAGAAGGGAACACTAGGTAAGGCCTGGTCACTCAGAAGGGAACACTAGATAAGGCCTGGTCACTCAGAAGGGAACACTAGATAAGGCCAGGTCACTCAGAAGGGAACACTAGATAAGGCCTGGTCACTCAGAAGGGAACACTAGATAAGGCCTGGTCACTCAGAAGGGAACACTAGGTAAGGCCTGGTCACTCAGAAGGAAACACTAGGTAAGGCCTGGTCACTCAGAAGGGAACACTAGATAAGGCCTGGTCACTCAGAAGGGAACACTAGGTAAGGCCTGGTCACTCAGAAGGGAACACTAGATAAGGCCTGGTCACTCAGAAGGGAACACTAGATAAGGCCTGGTCACTCAGAAGGGAACACTAGGTAAGGCCTGGTCACTCAGAAGGAAACACTAGATAAGGCCTGGTCACTCAGAAGGGAACACTAGATAAGGCCTGGTCACTCAGAAGGGAACACTAGGTAAGGCCTGGTCACTCAGAAGGAAACACTAGGTAAGGCCTGGTCACTCAGAAGGAAACACTAGATAAGGCCTGGTCACTCAGAAGGAAACACTAGGTAAGGCCTGGTCACTCAGAAGGAAACACTAGGTAAGGCCTGGTCACTCAGAAGGAAACACTAGGTAAGGCCTGGTCACTCAGAAGGAAACACTAGGTAAGGCCTGGTCACTCAGAAGGAAACACTAGGTAAGGCCTGGTCACTCAGAAGGAAACACTAGATAAGGCCTGGTCACTCAGAAGGAAACACTAGGTAAGGCCTGGAATAAATTGCTAGGTAAGGCCTGGTCACTCAGAAGGAAACACCTGGTCACTCAGAAGGGAACACTAGGTAAGGCCTGGTCACTCAGAAGGGAACACTAGGTAAGGCCTGGTCACTCAGAAGGGAACACTAGGTAAGGCCAGGTCACTCAGAAGGAAACACTAGGTAATGCCTGGTCACTCAGAAGGAAACACTAGGTAAGGCCTGGTCACTCAGAAGGAAACACTAGATAAGGCCTGGTCACTCAGAAGGGAACACTAGATAAGGCCTGGTCACTCAGAAGGGAACACTAGGTAAGGCCTGGTCACTCAGAAGGAAACACTAGGTAAGGCCTGGTCACTCAGAAGGAAACACTAGATAAGGCCTGGTCACTCAGAAGGGAACACTAGATAAGGCCTGGTCACTCAGAAGGGAACACTAGGTAATGCCTGGTCACTCAGAAGGAAACACTAGGTAAGGCCTGGTCACTCAGAAGGAAACACTAGATAAGGCCTGGTCACTCAGAAGTAACCTAGGGCCTGGTCAAGGAAACACTAGGTAAGGTCTGGTCACTCAGAAGGAAACACTAGGTAAGGCCTGGTCACTCAGAAGGAAACACTAGGTAAGGCCTGGTCACTCAGAAGGAAACACTAGATAAGGCCTGGTCACTCAGAAGGAAACACTAGGTAAGGCCTGGTCACTCAGAAGGAAACACTAGGTAAGGCCTGGTCACTCAGAAGGAAACACTAGGTAAGGCCTGGTCACTCAGAAGGAAACACCTGGTCACTCAGAAGGGAACACTAGGTAAGGCCTGGTCACTCAGAAGGGAACACTAGGTAAGGCCTGGTCACTCAGAAGGGAACACTAGGTAAGGCCTGGTCACTCAGAAGGAAACACTAGGTAAGGCCTGGTCACTGTGGTTCCTTGACTTCCTTAACTTTGCAGTATCAATCAATCAAATTGTATTTATATAGCCCTTCGTACATCAGCTGATATCTCAAAGTGCTGTACAGAAACCCAGCCTAAAACCCCAAACAGCAAGCAATGCAGGTGTAGAAGCACCTGCAGTACATTAGTGATATAGTTTCTCCAGACATTGGATGACACTTCTGTGATCATGTCAACCATAACGGCATCTGAAAAACCTTTTATCTCAATGTATGTCTGTTTTGTTAGTTATTCTCCTTCATCTACTGTGAACATATAATAACTTTAGTGTAGGACCAGTCATAAGAACTTTAGTGTAGGACCAGTCATAATAACTTTAGTGATGGACCAGTCATAATAACTTTAGTGTAGGACCAGTCATAATAACTTTAGTGTAGGACCAGTCATAAGAACTTTAGTGTAGGACCAGTCATAAGAACTTTAGTGTAGGACCAGTCATAATAACTTTAGTGTAGGACCAGTCATAATAACTTTAGTGATGGACCAGTCATAATAACTTTAGTGTAGGACCAGTCATAAGAACTTTAGTGTAGGACCAGTCATAAGAACTTTAGTGTAGGACCAGTCATAAGAACTTTAGTGTAGGACCAGTCATAAGAACTTTAGTGTAGGACCAGTCATAAGAACTTTAGTGTAGGACCAGTCATAATAACTTTAGTGTAGGACCAGTCATAATAACTTTAGTGATGGACCAGTCATAATAACTTTAGTGATGGACCAGTCATAATAACTTTAGTGATGGACCAGTCATAATAACTTTAGTGTAGGACCAGTCATAATAACTTTAGTGTAGGACCAGTCATAATAACTTTAGTGTAGGACCAGTCATAATAACTTTAGTGATGGACCAGTCATAATAACTTTAGTGTAGGACCAGTCATAATAACTTTAGTGATGGACCAGTCATAATAACTTTAGTGATGGACCAGTCATAATAACTTTAGTGTAGGACCAGTCATAATAACTTTAGTGTAGGACCAGTCATAATAACTTTAGTGTAGGACCAGTCATAATAACTTTAGTGTAGGACCAGTCATAATAACTTTAGTGTAGGACCAGCCAGAATAACTTTAGTGTAGGACCAGTCATAATAACTTTAGTGTAGGACCAGCCAGAATAACTTTAGTGTAGGACCAGTCATAATAACTTTAGTGTAGGACCAGCCAGAATAACTTTAGTGATGGACCAGTCATAATAACTTTAGTGTAGGACCAGTCATAATAACTTTAGTGATGGACCAGTCATAATAACTTTAGTGATGGACCAGTCATAATAACTTTAGTGATGGACCAGTCATAATAACTTTAGTGTAGGACCAGCCAGAATAACTTTAGTGATGGACCAGTCATAATAACTTTAGTGATGGACCAGTCATAATAACTTTAGTGTAGGACCAGTCATAATAACTTTAGTGATGGACCAGTCATAATAACTTTAGTGATGGACCAGTCATAATAACTTTAGTGTAGGACCAGTCATAATAACTTTAGTGATGGACCAGTCATAATAACTTTAGTGTAGGACCAGTCATAATAACTTTAGTGTAGGACCAGTCATAATAACTTTAGTGATGGACCAGTCATAATAACTTTAGTGTAGGACCAGTCATAATAACTTTAGTGATGGACCAGTCATAATAACTTTAGTGATGGACCAGTCATAATAACTTTAGTGTAGGACCAGTCATAATAACTTTAGTGTAGGACCAGTCATAATAACTTTAGTGTAGGACCAGTCATAATAACTTTAGTGTAGGACCAGTCATAATAACTTTAGTGTAGGACCAGTCATAATAACTTTAGTGTAGGACCAGTCATAATAACTTTAGTGTAGGACCAGTCATAATAACTTTAGTGTAGGACCAGTCATAATAACTTTAGTGTAGGACCAGTCATAATAACTTTAGTGTAGGACCAGTCATAATAACTTTAGTGTAGGACCAGTCATAATAACTTTAGTGTAGGACCAGTCATAATAACTTTAGTGTAGGACCAGTCATTCCAAACACATTGTGATGACTCCTGAAAAGATCACTTTTCAGTGATGCAGGTTTCTCCAGGATGTTGACATTCCAGTTTTCACAGATTATATTGCAGAAGACAGTCATCCCAGCTGACCCAGATCATCTTTGTTGATACAACATAATTTTTTCTACGAAATGCTATTATTAGACAACAACTTTGGAATTACCACATCTGGGATGTTCTATGAGGGAGTGTGGCTGTACAGTAATGATTTCATGTTTCATAATCATTTTAGGGGTGCTTATATTGTATTTGTCCTGTTAAAACAGAGATCTCCACATTCCTTGCCCTCAATACCCACTTCCCCCTTCTCTCCACTCAAACCAACTCCGCCTTCCCTGAACCCAACTGAATGAGGGAGGAGAGAGTGAGAAAAGGAGAGAAAGAGAGACAAGGGAGGAGTGTAACAAGAGGAGGCTCCTGCTGCTGCCGCTGACTCACACGGATAAAGTTATTAAGGCGCGGTCCTCAGTTCTGTTCTTGTCTTCTCACTACATTATCTTGAGTTAGGGAGCTGGACAGAGAGTTAGAGAGGATACTTTCAGAGAGACAGTCTTAGGGTGTGAGAGTTAGGGCGAGAGACGGTGAGAGTGAAAGAAAGACAGAGAGAGAGAAAGTGCTTTTGAGAGAGATAGAGAGAAGGCGACTTACTGAGCGAGAGAATAGTAATTATAAGAGTAGTGAGGCCTGTATAGGATGTCATGATAGACTAAGATGTGAGGAAAGATCTGCACCGTCTGCCTGTTCAGGCCCAGAGACCCAGACAGAGGCCCAGCAGGCTCACCCTGCAGCCTGAAGTAGAGAGGAGAGAGTGAGGGAGGTACTGTGTCTTGGCACACCAGCAACACACAGGACATCCACAAACCAGAGAAAGAGAACATGGAGACCCTCATCATCAAAAATGAAGAGAATACAGAAGAGAGTCATCCCATAACTGGAAGCAAAGATGTCACCACATCCATGAAAAACATGTGGGACCTGAACCTAAACCAGGAACAAGAGGACCCAACAACAACACACGATAAACCAGGGGAGCCTCAGAACCAGGAACAAGAGGACCAGCCAGGGAGAACACCCAGCCTCAGAACCAGGAACAAGAGGACCCAACAACAACACACGATAAACCAGGGGAGAACACCCAGCCTCAGAACCAGGAACAAGAGGACCCAACAACACACGATAAACCAGGGAGAACACAGGAACCAGGAACAAGAGGACCCAACAACAACACACGATAAACCAGGGGAGAACACTCAGCCTCAGAACCAGGAACAAGAGGACCCAACAACAACACACGATAAACCAGGGAGAACACCCAGCCTCAGAACCAGGAACAAGAGGACCCAACAACAACACACGATAAACCAGGGAGAACACTCAGCCTCAGAACCAGGAACAAGAGGACCCAAACAACAACACACATAAACCAGGGAGAACACCCAGCCTCAGAACCAGGAACAAGAGGACCCAACAACAACACACGATAAACCAGGGAGAACACCCAGCCTCAGAACCAGGAACAAGAGGACCCAACAACAACACACGATAAACCAGGGAGACCACAGCCTCAGAACCAGGAACAAGAGGACCCAACAACAACACACGATAAACCAGGGGAGAACACTCAGCCTCAGAACCAGGAACAAGAGGACCCAACAACAACACACGAAAACCAGGAACAAGAACCAGGAACCAACAACAACACACGATAAACCAGGGAGACCACCCAGCCCCAGACAAAATCTAGCGGGTTTACTGTCACCCCAGAAGATGTGCTGTGTGACTCCTGCATCGAGATCCCGTGCCGGGCCCAGAAGTCCTGCCTCACCTGCCTGGTGTCATACTGCGAGGCCCACCTCAGACCCCACCTGGAGAACCAGAGGTTCCAAAATCACCGGCTGGTGGAGCCCTTACAGGACATCGAGTGTCGCACCTGTGAGGAGCACCGGCTACCGCTTGAACTATACTGCCTGACGGACGGCTGCGGTGTGTGTGTGTGCTGCGAGTGTGAGGGACAGGGACATCTGGGGCACAGTACTGTACCTGTAGAGGAGGCTCGAAGACAGATCCAGGTATTGGTAACATTTATATTTTACCAGTGGAGGCTGGTAGAGGGGGAACAAGGGAGGACTGGATTCTTTGTAATGGCTGAGCCCGTCCTCCCCTTTCTCTCTCCACCAGCCTCCACTGATACATACAGACACACAACACACTTCCATTTCACAGACAGTGAGTGATAACTGTATGAGTGCTCCCTTTTCTCTGGCATGGACATGTTGTTTTGGGTGGTTCCATGAAAACACTGCCTTTTGCAGCCCTTTGATATTTTAAGTAGAAATTGTGCACCAATATTACATTTTAAAAGCTTGTTATATTAGATGAAGTGTCCTTTAATATAGAACACATGGAGAATTCAATAAATCTTTAATATGAATATAATCTTGATTCCCCAGAAGGGGAATTCTCGCAAAGTTGAATCACATGAATCTGTCCACGGCAGATTAATATGAAAACCTATTTGTTAAATTGTTAAAATTAACAATTTTGACATGTCACTCCTTGCACCCGCTGTGACTTCTGGGAAGATTTGAACCCACTTAACCCCAACATTCAGCATCATTGTAAAGCCCTGGTTATGTTGATGACAAAGTCTTGTCTGGAGATGATTATTTATTTCATGTGTTTAGTGATTCATTCACGTCGGCCCCTCATTTTAAGGCCAACAGTGTTACGTGAACTGAACTCTCGACTGAATGTGGTGAAACTATTCAAGAGGAAATGGTCTACCTGGTTACGTTCAACTCTGTTGCCTTATTTGGCACTCAGCAGTTGAAACAATAATAAAGTGTTTTCTCCGCCCCTGTTTCGGTACAAAGATGAAGGATGGGCCTGGAGAAATAAAACCACTCTCAAATTCATAGACAGAGCTATGGATTAAAGGACTGACCATCAATGATATGAAAATTATAGTTTTAAACATGTTTCGAGGCTAAATAGTGTGTTTACATTTACTTTGTTTGCAAACACTGCAGTAAAACAAGCTTATATTTTGGGTTCTGATGGGGTACGACAGTTGAACTAAGCTAATAAAACATTTAAGTAAAAAAATGCCTTCAGCAACTGCCGGTTGCCCCTTTCATAGGTACTTCCTGTTGTCTTTTTTTAACCTCTTGAGATGGGAAAACTAGTTTTGTATTAAGTTATTTCTGTCAGAATGTTCAAATTTGGTAAAACCAAACTTTTTCTTTTTATACCAAGTTACACTTCTCAAAAGGCACCGGTTGTTGTGGTTTTGAAGTCCAAAACTCCTCTTTTTAGTGTCAGTATTGTCTAGTGATCCAGGACACGATGTAGGGAGCATAGGATAGGGAGTCTCCAGGCAAATGAGTTATTATGACATCATTTGTTTATCACAGTACGTCAGTACGTTTCTCTGTGATAAGAAACCTTCTGTGTGACATGTGATACGTACAGCCTGCCCATTGTTCTCGTCCAATAGGTTGCCCTCTCTCAAAGCTACTGTAGTAAATAAAGCAAATGCATTTCCCATGGGCTATGCTGGTAACCTGGCACTGGTCCCATCACATGGTACTCTTTAAGAAACAGAGCCGTGTGTGTGTGTGTGTGTGTGTGTGTGTGTGTGTGTGTGTGTGTGTGTGTGTGTGTGTGTGTGTGTGTGTGTGTGTGTGTGTGTGTGTGTGTGTGTGTGTGTGTGTGTGTGTGTGTGTGTGTGTGTGTGTGTGTGTGTGTGTGTGTGTGTGTGATCGTCTATAGACAGAGCTGCAGAAGAAACAAGGGGAGATTATGAAGAGCGTCTCAGTGGCAGAGAATTCCATTGGCAAGCTACAGAGCAACACTGCATCCATAGAGGTTTTTCACTACACCCGCATTACTTTGACCATTTCCTCTGATCTTAATGAACCTTAAACACACAGCTGATACAACTAAGCACCTCCTCCTCTCCTTTAAAAAAAAGTATGTCACACATTCTCTCCATACATTCTTTCCCCACGTTCGCATATTGCTCATTTATCACTTATAACATCGTCTCTGATCTTAATGAACCTCGAAACATACAGCTGATACACTTTTACTAAGTACTTCTCCATTCCTCCGCTTTCTCTTTATCACATATTCTGTCCATCTTTCTCTCCCCAGAGCTCGGTGGCAGGGGTACGTGCTGTGATGGAGCAGCAGTTCTATCTGCTGCAAGGGGCCGTAGAAGAGGCCCGGAGGAAGGCCACGGAGGTTCTGGAGGAGCAGAGGCAGGCGCTCAGCCAGGCCGAGGGCATCCAGGCCCACCTGGAGCAGAAGAGCCAAGAGCTGAAGAAGACCCTGGCCAGAGTGGAGAGACTCTTCAGGAACAAGAGGGATGTAGACTTCCTGCAGGTGAGAGACTGGGGCTCCGGGGTGAAACTTATCCTATGTACAGACCTTGGATATCCTCCAACCTTAACCATTAGTGGGAAAAATGCTAAACTGACCCAAGATCAGCGTCTAGGCCGGGGCAACTTTAGAGTACACCAGAGAGGGTTGGGTTTAATTCAATTCCAATTCAGTAAATTCAGGAATTAAACTCAAATTTGTAGGAAAGCATTGAGGAAAATGAACTGACTGAATTGAAATTGAATTGACCCCAATCCCTGGTGAGTGTCACACATGAAATGAAACAGAACACATGCAGCTAGTGTTGTTGCTGAAAAGCACAATATCAACCTGCTGCCTTCAAGTCTCCTGTGTCATGATACTGTGAGAGGTATTTTATTTATTTTTTACATTCTATTGGTTGATGCTGCGTTTAATATTTATTGACAAGACATTTCAGGGTAAAATGTTGAATTAATTTGTAAAAAGTTTGAAAAACATAATTCTACTTTGATATTATGAGGTATTGTTTGTAGGCCAGTGACAAAACAAATGGAATTTAAATTCAGGCTGTAACACAATGTGGAAAAAGCCAAGGGGTACTTTCTGAAGGCTCTGTATATGTATTTTATAGGTTGAGAACAAATTGTTTGGAAATGTATTTATTTGACCTTTTATTTTAGCAAGTCAGATGATGCCTAGGAACTGTGGGATAACTGCCTTGTTCAGGGGCAGAACGGCAGATTTGTACCTTGTCAGCTCAGGGATTTGAACTTGCAACCTTTCAGTTACTAGACCAACGCTCTAACCACTAGGCTACCCTGCCACCCCTGACTGCTCAGGATATCCTGAGAGGACTAATATCTTACCCTTTGCCTCAGCTTTCCCCTATGATCTGTTAAATATTGTCTCGGTCAGTAATTTTGACTCGTCTCGGTCAGCGGTTTTGTAATGTTGACAGTGTCCACAGTGTGAGGGAAGTGACAGGTGGGAGGAGCTATAGGACAGGATCACTGTAATGACTGGAATGGAAGTTAGTGGTTTCCATATGTTTGATGTGTTTGATACTTTCCATTGATTCCATTCCAGCCATTAGAATTAGCCCGTCCTCATATAGCTCCTCCCACCAGCCTCCGCTGCTTACCATAGACACTTCATTTAGATTTTGAAAGGATTTGATAGGTATTAACAGTATAGCCAAGAACCTACCAAGTCTATTCAAGGGAAAGCAATACTACCATATTGCTTTAACCTATCTGAAATGTCACGGGGGTAGAGGTTTGGGGTTATTTCTGGACGGAGTCCTAGTTTCCATATAGTGCACTACTTTATAGTACACTACTTTCATGCTGTGATGGATCAGCAGTAGTGCACTATAAAGGGCATAGGGTGTCATTTGGGAAGCAGAAATAGCTGTCTTAGTGGTGTGACAGTAGTGTGAGTGGCTCCTCCTGCTGGTGAATGTAGGAATACTCAGAGTGGAAGACGGGGGCTGTGGATGTCTGTCTGCCTGGGCTCTACATCGGCCTCACAGATCGCCTGGCCTCCTTCAGCTGCCTGCTCACTGAGTCCACCCAGGAACTGTGTGACCAGATCAAGGCTACCTACAGGGACAAACTGAAGGACATCTGCAGGACTGGTGATGAGTGTACACATTTTAACCAGGGCTGTGTTCATTAGGCACCAAACACAACAAAACTATAGAAGCCTGGAAAAACTGCTCATGTTCCTTTGTTTGTTTTTGTTGTTGACATGCTGTTTCATGACATAATGAAAACGACCCAAGTTGTTCGTGTAAAAGAGAATATTCTCCCGATGACTTAGCTAAATAAAAGTTAAATAACGGTTGGATAAGTAACCATAGTCTTCCCAATGCATTGGTATTATAGAGAGTTCTCTATGTAGTACCTGGAGGATAACTTCTCTTTCTCCGACACTGACCTACAGAGAAACTGGGCATTACAACCATGGTCCATCCCAAGATGTCAAAGTCTTTTTCACTTCCTGAGCCTGAGATGCGAGACGACTTCCTCACGTGTAAGATGTCTTTTTTTTATTGCATTAGCAACCATTTCCAGTTTGATTTGCATAGCTAGTGCTCTTCACAATGAGCTAACCCTTTTGAGAAATAGCCTGACTTGGTGTAACCTTTCACATGTGTTAAAGCGACTGAGGTAGCCTTTGAATAAGTATGTGTGTGTTTGTATTGTCCTGTGCTGGTGACAAATCCATTTTCCCCTCTGACGATTAATAAAGTTTATTCAATTAAATGTGTCTACTTGGCAGATGCCAGCAGTCTGACCTTTGACCCAGACACTGTCCACAAGTTCCTGAGACTAACCGAAGACGACAGGAAGGTGACCAACACCACGCCCTGGCAGCACAGCTACCCAGACACGCCCGAACGCTTCGAGTACTGGCGCCAGGTGATGACCTCAGAGAGCCTCTACCTGGGCCGACACTACTTTGAGGCAGAGCTGAGTGGGGAGGGCGTGCACGTGGGACTCACCTACAAGAGCATCGACCGGAAAGGCGTGGAGAGAGGCAGCTGCATCACAGGAAATGACTTCTCGTGGAGCCTCGGAAGGGAGGGGCGGAGCTTTTCCACTTGGCATGCTGATATGGAGGCGGTCGTGGAAGCCACAAGTGTGTTCACGAGAATCGGCGTCTACATCGACTTTGACTCAGGCTCATTAGCTTTCTATGGTGTGACTGACATCGCTATGACTCTCCTCTACAGGTACAAGGCTGAGTTCATGGAGCCCTTGTATCCTACTGTCTGGCTCTCAAAGAAGGACAGTGTGGTGTTGTTGGTTGGTCCTAAGGACCCCCACTAATGAAGAGCTCAACTCTGCCTGCCACCCCCATCACTCCCATGGCAACATCAGCTCCTGTCAGTCCAGAATCATAATACTTTGACTGCAGAAGTGTAGTTAGGTTAAAGAGGCGGACCAGTACACATTTCTGTTTCTCACAAATACAATAAAGTATCTATTCTATTCATAAGCAGTTGCCTTAAGTGACTGATACTGTACTTATTTAACAGGACACAGCATCAAGTATCACAAGACAACAGACAGGGACTTTACAGGGGGTATCTGCACTCATCCAGGACCTATATACTAGGCGGTGTCAGAGGAAGGCCCAAAAACTTCCCCAGATTCCAGTCACCCAACTCATAGACTGTTCTCTCTACTACCGCACGGCAAGTGGTCCCGGAGCGCCAAGTCTAGGTCCAAAAGGCTCCTTAACAGCTTCTACCCCCAAGCTATAAGACTGCTGAACAATTAATCAAATAGCCACCCAGACTTTGTTTTTACACTGCTGCTACTCACTGTTTATTATCTATGTACAAAATTACCTCGACTAACCTGTACCCCTGCACATTGACTTGGTACCGGTACCCCCTGTATATAGCCTTGTTATTGTTATGTAATTTTATTGTGTTACTTTTTATTTAACTTTTTACTTTAGTTTATTTTAGTAAATATTTCCTTAACTCTATTTCTTGAACAGCATTGTTGGTTAAGGGCTTGTAAGTAAGAATTTCACAGTAAGGTCTGGACCTGTTGTATTCGGCGCATGTGACAAATATAATTTGATTTGATATAGAACAAAACATGACACTGAGGGATTGAGTAATAACTTTTTAGCTGCCCTTTTTATTGGAACAGGTTAGCAAGTGACTGACTTGCTAACTACTGTCATTGGTCTTTCATATGCAAAAACATACTATGTTTATTTGACATTGTGCTGAGTACTAACTACCAAGATGAATTCAAGGGCTGTCTTTCATTGTTGTGTCAATGGTCAATCTAATGTAAATCATATTAACAATGTGACAAAGCTTTTGTCAAATCTTTTTAGAATTGATTTACAAATATGAATCGCTTGACTTTTTAAAGTATCTAATACTTAATATGAATTTAAGCATGAAACATATTATTTTTACATTTTAGATACATTTTAGATACATTACAACACTTAAGAAATTATTCTCATAAGAATGTGCACAAAATATTTACAGATACCATGACACACAGTCTCAGGCAGAGAAATCGATTGAGGTCTCGTTTTCATCATACGCAGGATTAACAAAATGTACACCTGACGACGTCAGGGAGATAGAGTTGGCTGCTTCAGTCCCATAGATACCTGGTACTTCGGGCATCATGGTGGGCTTGTCGAAGATGGGGTTTTCAAAGCCGTGGTCCGTGAAGTCCCCTATCTCCTCCTGGCTTCTCCTTAAGCTGCTCAGAGAAGGGATGGAGATGGTGGGCATGGTGGGTGTTTTTATGACGCCTCTGCGGAAGAGGACAGCCAGGAGGGGAAGACCAACGACTACTATCAGGACGCCGAACACGGCTCCCACCACAACACCTGCGTTGTCCCCTGCCCCGTCACCACTGGTGGCCCCAGAAGAGGCCTGGAACTCAGCCCCGGTTATGCCCAGGTTTGAGCCTTGGGCTTGGACGTCCTTCAATATGTCCCGAGCCAGGGCCTCTGCCACCTGCACCAGACCCCCATCCAGGAGCACGATCTGGATCTCAGCTGCAGCCGCACGTGGGATCACCCCGAGGAAATACTGAGATTTGAGCACCTTGGACATGCCTAGCTGAATGGACTGGTACGAGGGCAGACCAAGGAAGAGGTGCTGCAGTCGATTCCGATAAGACTCAAGGTTGAAGCCTGAGGAATACTGGATGGTGACGATGGCGCTGCACACGTCGCAGCAGTGTCCTATGGGGTACAGTGGCTTCTTACAGCTCATAGGAGCGCATGTCACAGTGCCGCAGATCCTGTTGTGATTCGCAGAGTTCCCACAGTCACAGCCAGAGGCATCACTGCAGCCAGAAGCCCCGACGCTGGGGGATGAGGTTCCGTGGAACTGCAGCCGGCCAGAGTGTGAGCCCAGATAATGGGTGAACTCCGAGCTGCTGCTGAACTTCTTCCCCAGAACGGACACACTCTGGACAGGGACGCTGGGCTGGTTGGAGGTAGTGTCCACGCGGAACGAGGAGCCAGCGCGGAACAACACGTTGTCATACTGGCAGGGTACGCTCTCCTCGTGTACCGAGAACAGGAAGCGACCTTTCTCCAGGTCGTCTGAAGACTCTGCCGCCTGCCACAGCGCCGGGTCGAACCACTGCAGAGACTCTGCATCTTTGAACTGGGCGGTGATGCCGGCCCCGCAACCGGGGTCCCCTCCATTACTGACCGTGAAGCCGCCCCCCGAGGGAAGGATGAACTCTCCGTCCACCGGTAGCCGGATCTCCTGGACAGAGTGGACCGTCTCCACATACACAGACACTTTCCTCTGAGCCGAGAACTGCACTATGTCGTTACCGCAGGGCACGGACCCTTTGTCCCAGTTGGTCTTGTTTTCATAGTTAGTGTCGGGTATCCACTGCTTGTAAAGGGCGTCAGCTGCCCCGAACAGACAAAGACCGAGGAGAAGAAACACGGCTGGTGTTTTTGGCATCCTGAATGCTTGTGACAGAAGTGGATGAACTACGGGGTGACCTTTGTCTCTGGCAGTGTGACTGTCACATGAGGGAGTGAGTGTACAGATTCCCAGATTATGAAGTTGATGAGCTCTGGTAGACTCATCTTTACAGGCTGGTCACCAGCTTGGTCAAAGATTAACTGCTGCTGCGGCCGCAACAATAACACTCCAAAATAACAGTGTAGATGTCTCTATGAAAGAAAAGTGATTTGATTTAGGCCTACACATTTTCATAGCCTTTATGCCTAAAAAATGTATGGTGAAAACTGTATAGTGTTAAAAAAAAATGCATCTACAGTAAAAGTAAAAGCCGCTATAGTGATGTTTCTTGTGACCAGCGGTGGAATTGATTTTTTTTAAAGTCATTGCGAACTCATCAATGTTAAATCTAAACATTCTATGTAAAAAATATAAAAAAAAGATTTGTCAAACTGTTCCCATATACTTCCTTGATTGCGACCAGTCATTTAAGGCAGAGTTTCCCAAACTCGGTCCTGGGGCCCCTCCTGTGTGCACATTTTGATTTTTGCACTAGCACGACACAGCTGATTTAAAATAACCAACTCATCATCAAACGTTGATTAATTTAATCAGCATTGTAGTGCTAGGGCAAAAACCAAAATGTGCACACAGGACCGAGTTTGGGAAACCCTGGGCTGCGTTCAGTATGTTTTTACGTTCTCGAACGTTCAATTGAACAGAAACATTTCTGTACTGAACGACCAGTTGAAAAACAGGGAGGGGTTGTGTGTTGGGAAACACTGTCCGCATGTCCACTGCCCTTTAAAAACTTCACTCATTGCTTCAAGCCACACCCACCAAATGGAAGCAAACCTTCATATTTCCAGTCATTGGCGCAAACATACCTCAAAGTCTGTTCAATAACGTTTTGGAGAAACGTGTTGTTCAGAACTAATCGTTCTGCAACAATTGAACGCACCTCTGATATAGTCGTGTGGGCGCTATACATATTGGTGATGGATTCTTTTCTTGGGGGTGAGACGCTATGCAGATGATCAAGGTGGGTATGAAATTAAACTATTACAAATTAAAGACCTGAAAATGATCAGTCTAATCACAAGCAGTAAGTCATGTTCGAGGTAAAGATATCGCCATGAATATATTTTTTCATGAATTAATAAATTAATTTATATCAATCGTGATTTCACATCACATTAGATTTTCAAATCTCTGGTTCAGATCTTTACAAAGTTGCAATCAGGCAACTTATTCTGCACCCATGAGTGGGGTCCTTCATACAAGCATGTTTGTTGTTTACCTACACGTCATCCGGAAGTGAGTGTCAAAGATGATGAGACTGGTGAGATCTCTTACTATTTTCAAACAAATAAGTTGTTTTAAATCTTTAATTATTGATGACACTATGCCTGGTAACGCTTTACTGTTCAAGTTGCTCTCATGGCGTTTTTCTTAGCTAACTTTGTTGCCCTACTTCAGTGAGCCTTACTAGCTAACTGTTAGCTAGCTTGCTCACTTAACTTCACTTGTTCTTTTAAGCTAGCTACGTTTTTATGCAGTTATTTGAATAGATAAACCTTTGTAATGTTTTAAACAGAACTATTTAGCTAGAATGCACAAATTACCCCAGAACCATCTATTTGGTGTGTCACTCACTGTCATGTCAGGTAGCTGTCAGTTACAGTAGTAGCTATCTAAGTAGCGTTAGCCACCTCACTGTCATGTCAGGTAGCTGTCAGTTACAGTAGTAGCTATCTAAGTAGCGTTAGCCACCTCAATGAGCCTTGTTTGACAGCTCATTTATTTCTTGGAAGAATTCACAGGAGGCAGATGCTCCACTCTTTGGTGACGACGATGATGATACCCCCACCAGACAGAAGAAATCAGAAATCAAGTGCGTTTTGGAAGTTGATTCACTAATTGATGAGGATTAACAGAATAAACTGATATTTTCATCTCAACCCGTATCACCTATTCTGATCTACCAGAACAAGAGATGTTGTTTTGCTGTATCTCTCTCTCTCGTGTATGTATGTATGTATGTATGTATGTATGTATGTATGTATATACACACACACACACACACACACACACACTGGTGTGTGTGATCAAAACCTGCTCTTGTTTTAGGCATCCCCTGGCCACGTTCTTCCATCTCTTCTTCCGCACCAGTGCCATCTTAGTCTACCTACTGTGTGAAATCCTGAGCAGTAGTTTCATCGTCTGTATGGTCACCATCATCCTCCTCCTTTCATGTGACTTCTGGACAGTCAAGGTGGGTGGGTTGTCACAGTTTGATGTGGTATAACTTTATTTTGTCATACCCTTTTCACACTATCGTGTTGGCCTGGATATTTTCTTTTAACGTTGCCCTTTCCCACATGTTTCCAGCGATTGTTGGATGTGTAACCAGGCCAGGCTAGCACAGCTTGACAGAGTAGTGTGAAAAGGGTGATCCCATTGTGTTTCTTTCTCAGAATGTGTCTGGCAGGTTGATGGTGGGCCTCCGGTGGTGGAACCAGGTGGATGAGGATGGACAGAGCCACTGGGTGTTTGAGTCCAGACCAGTACGGTTGCAGTATAGTCCATGACTGTATTTGTATTTATTACGGCTCCCCATTAGCTGCTGCCAATGCAGCTGCTACTCTGCCTGGGGTCCAAACACATTAAGGCACTTACATATAAAACAAAAGATAAAACAGTATATCATATAACCACTACATATCTACAATACAAAATGTATAATACCATATTACAATATACGTATGTGCTAGTACTTGTATGCGTGTGTCTGTACATTTGTGTGTCTCTTCACAGTTCCCACTGTTCCATAAGGTGTATTTTTATCTATTTTAAATAAAAGTCTGATTCTACTGCTTGCATAAGTTACCTGATGTGGAATAGAGTTCCATGTAGTCATGGCTTAATTGTAGTACTGGTTGCCTCCCATATTCTGTTCTGGACTTTGAGATTGTGAAGAGACCTCTGGTGGCATGTCTTGTGGGGTATCCATAGGTGTCTGAGCTGTGTGCTAGTAGTTTAAACAGAAAGATCGGCACATTCAGCTTGTCAACACTTCTTACAACAACAAGTAGTGATGAAGTCAATCTCTCACGCACTTTGAGCCATGAGAGATTTACATGCATATCATTAATGTTAGCTCCCTCGTTGTGGCACCTGACTACACTATTGAACAGTAGTCCAGATGTGACAAAACTAAGGCCTGTAGGAGCTGCCTTGTTGATAGTGTTGTTAAGAAGGCAGAATAGCCTTATTATGGACAGACTTCTCCCCATCTTAGCTACTGTTGTATCAATATGTTTTGACCATAACAGTTTACAATCCAGGGTTACTGCAAGCAGTTTAGTCACCTCAATTTCCACATTATTCATTACAAGATTTAGTTGAGGTTTCTCTCAGCCAATTTGTTTACTGTAAAATAGCATTGTATCTGGTCAAGAAGGTTACTAAGGGTTGGTAACAGGCTGAGTGGAGTTGTAGTTTTCTATTAGTTTTCTATTAGTTTAGTTTTAATTTATTTATTCGCACCCACAAAATACAAGTGAAAGACATAAACAACAAGAAAATTATATGAAAATTGCACCCCCAAAAACAGTACTGTCAGACTGTTCAATCAATTAAACAAATCAAAGAGTCTATGACTGAAAGAATTGCAACAACTAAGACTTCTGTAGACACGTGCTTAATTTTCCCAACTCTCTCTGTAGGCAACCAGTAGAAAAGTTCCAACCAACTCTGAATCACAGATCTTCTGGCTGGGTCTGGTTGTGTGTCCAGTCCTCTGGGTCATCTTTGTGTTCAGTACTCTCTTCTCCTTCAAGTTTAAGTGGCTGGTGGGTTCAGTACCTTTCCTTTCTCCATTTGAATTTAGACATCTCTAATTTCCCACCCGATAATTAACATGTCAAGCCTAGTATGAAGCTAGCTATATGATTTAACATAAACAGATACATGCATTGTTTTGGGTTCTCAAAGAAACATAAATAATCACAACGCATTGCATTTCTTATGTCATGTCCCCTTGCAGGCAGTGGTGATCATGGGTGTGGCATTGCAGTGGGCCAACCTGTATGGATATGTGCGATGCAAAGTAGGCGGGAAGACCAACTTGAGGAGCATGGCAACCAACTACCTTGGCAGCCAGTTCTTCAAACAGGTATATAGTTCTTATTTAAAAACGGATCATATTAGACATTTCAGCTCATAGGTATCAATTCGGAGGATAATAAACACCAACTTATTTTTAATTTAGACTACAATTGTATTTCCCATTTGAGATCGGGTTCAGTTGCAACATGGACTACTTTTGTCTGTGATAATATAGTTATGTGATATTTCTGCCATCTAAACAGTCATGTTTGTTTTCTTTATATAGGCAATGGCCAAACAGGGACCCTAGAGGTGGATGTGCAGAGAAGAAACATTAGCATTTCTGCTAATGTAGTATTTTATGTTATCAAGAGGATCTTGCCTTGCTTTAACTGGTGCATAGGCTACTGTCATTTTTCTTAATTCCTGTTGAACAGGTGGAAGGCATCTCTCTATTCTGAGGGCACTGGGTTCTTCCTACAGAGTCCTACAAACGATGTAGTATAAAACTAAGAGACTACTAGGCTTCTTTGTATGTTTGTTTCATTTGTTTTCCTGCTAAATATTCAAAATACAACCTTGTTAATGATTGATAACTGCTGATTGTAATATAAGACATTTGTAAATATTATATTTACATAAAATGTCTGGGTGAATGAATAAAAACAAAAGTGTGTGAGTCAAGTGAGTTGTAATAATATCATGCAAAAAAAATGTCCACACTAAATGCAGCCAAAGGAATTTGTCCTTGGAAGTTTGGCGCAAAGAAGCAGAAGCCACTTGACTAACCGTCAACGACCCTTTTAACCTGTGGTTCAGTTGGCTAACTCATTTACCTGGCAGGGGGTGAACTGTTTTACAAATGCTTGACAATAAAATGGTAAAGTTATACCTAAAAAAGGGAATTGTTAACAGAATGACTGCGACAGATGAAACATATTTGTGGAGAGAGAAGATTGAGGAGAAGCTCAAACGGGTAACGTTAGGCTCGCTGGCTAGTTACAGTAGCTAGTGTTAGCAAATCAAGTTATCATCCATGAACTATAGGACACGTTAGCAGCTGTAGCTTATATCTAGTAACACGCCTCTAGTTAGGGTGTCATTCGGACCACACAATGGCTAGTGAACACTTCACATGTCTGTCCAAATATTATATGACATTGCTTGCTAGAGTAGTAGACTTACTAACGTTTTGACTATTTGTATGAGAACTCACTGTAGCCTCATTAAATGCAGCAATAATATGTAGGGAGAGCTAACGTTAGCCAAATTAGATTAAACTAGCTAGCTACCAATCCGTTTTCTTCTCAAGGATCAAGATCTGCTGACATTCGTTAGCGACAGCCTCAAAAGAAGTGATCAGCTGACTAAAGGCATGGTAAGCTTAATCTGAAATCAAAGAACTTGAATCCTCTTACATAAGCTAGCTAACTGTTAGCTACCTGACTTGTGTCCAACTAAAGTTACTGTGTCACAGATATGAATTAAATCAGTGTTTGATATGGGCGGGAGCTCACTGGAACTGAGTACCACACCTCAAATGTGCTACTACTTGAGTTCCTGCACTTCTTACAGAATATTATTAGCTAAAACGTATTGGTGAGTTAATGTATTGAATCGCAAATGAAGTAGAGAGCTTCAGTTCTATGCAAGCTTTAACGTGAGACAGTGTAGCTCAAGGTGTGGTGTCCTAGGTGTCCATTCTCTCGTCGTTGGAGGGCCGTTTGGAGCACCTGGAGAACTCGGTCATTCCCATGCACGACAGCACACAGAACCTACTGCAGCTGAAGGGGACAACGCAGAAGACGTTATTCTACCTGGACGATGCCATCAGCCATTACCAAGCCGTCCGAGACACAGACAAGGTCATCATACAGGGGTGAGAGTAGGGAGAACGATGTAACACACACTCACACAAGCCCCATATTTGACCTCGTATACCCTATTCACAATACTGTGTGGAGTTGGCCTGCACTGGCCTGGTTAGATTACATTTAGTTGCTGGAATTATACTGGAAAAGGACAATGATCCAAGCCAGCACAGTTTTTATTGAGAAACCACGAGAGAGTGAAAAGAGTACTACTGATGTTCTGTTAATAGAGGTTCAGTATGATGTTCTTTAATAGAGGTTCAGTATGATGTTCTTTAATAGAGGTTCAGTATGATGTTCTTTAATAGAGGTTCAGTATGATGTTCTGTTAATAGAGGTTCAGTATGATGTTCTGTTAATAGAGGTTCAGTATGATGTTCTGTTAATAGAGGTTCAGTATGATGTTCTGTTAATAGAGGTTTTGGTGTGATGTTCTATTAATAGAGGTTCGGTATGTTCTGTTAATAGAGGTTCAGTATGATGTTCTGTTAATAGAGGTTCAGTATGATGTTCTGTTAATAGAGGTTCAGTATGTTCTGTTAATAGAGGTTCAGTATGATGTTCTGTTAATAGAGGTTCGGTATGTTTCTGTTAATAGAGGTTCAGTATGATGTTCTGTTAATAGAGGTTCAGTATGATGTTCTGTTAATAGAGGTTCAGTATGATGTTCTGTTAATAGAGGTTCAGTATGATGTTCTGTTAATAGAGGTTCAGTATGATGTTCTGTTAATAGAGGTTCGGTATGTTTCTGTTAATAGAGGTTCAGTATGATGTTCTGTTAATAGAGGTTCAGTATGATGTTCTGTTAATAGAGGTTCAGTATGATGTTCTGTTAATAGAGGTTCAGTATGATGTTCTGTTAATAGAGGTTCGGTATGTTCTGTTAATAGAGGTTCAGTATGATGTTCTGTTAATAGAGGTTCAGTATGTTCTGTTAATAGAGGTTCAGTCATATGTTCTGTTAATAGATGACTGATCAACTGATAATTTTAGTTAAATACATCATTTTTGTTCTGTTAATAGAGGTTCATGTGTTTCTTTAATAGAGGTTACAGGAAGACTTTCTGACTATCTAGCCTGTGTTCACCGTACTCAAGTTCTTTAAAGCAGAGTTCAGTACTTTCAACAGGAAGACCCGGACGGGCCTGAGCTGAATATGCTGTTAACACTGTCTTCAGCTGTTAGATTTAAATCACTATATAGACACTTCAATAACTGTTAGATTTAAATCACTATATAGTCACTATCCAATAATTGTTAGATTTATGAGGTTCAGTATGATGTTCTGTTAATCACTATATAGACACTATCCAATAACTGTTAGATTTAAAATCACTATAATAGACACTATCCAATAACTGTTAGATTTAAATCACTGTATAGTCACTATCCAACTGTTAGATTTAAATCACTATATAAATAACTGTTCAGATCCTCCGATTTGAACTGTTAGCACACACTGAGTGTACAAAACATGAACACCTGCTCTGTTATGCCATAGACTGACCAGGTGAAAGTTCCTTTATTGAGTGTCACTTGTTAAATCCACTTCAATCAGTGTAGATGAAGGGGGGTCTGTTAATAGAAGGATTTTGTTAAGCCTTGAGGCAATCAAGACATGGATGTTATGTTGCCATTCAGAGGGTAAACAGAAACAATATTTATGTTCCTTTAAAGGGGTATGGTAGTAAACTAAGATATCTAAACCACGGTTGGGTTCGATTCTGTCATTTCAGGAAGTCCCCCTCATTCTAATTTCAATTCTCTTCAATGATGGTTCAATGAGGAACATTTGGAATAGGAACTGACATTTGGTTTCTTTCTAAATTGACTGGGTTTGAAATGTTTGACCCCACCACTACTCTAACGGTTTTTGCAGAGATGTTCTGTTTAGAGGTGCCAAGTATGATGCTGTTAATCCGAGTTCCAAGTCCTGTTGTTCGCTAATAGAAGCCAGTGCAGACAGTCAGAATCCTGGATGTCCTGGACAAAAAGTCACTGAATGGGTCTGCAGGCTGTTAATGGAGAGGTACAACTCATGTTCTGTTAACTAGGCTTCAGGACATCATCTCCATCTCCACCTGGCTGATAGGTAGGTAGTGGTGCTGCCCATCTCCACCTGGCTGATACTGTAGGTAAGGTAGTGGTACTGCCTGTTCACCTGTTCAGTATGTCACTTAACAGGAGGTTCAGTCCCTACTCTCAATAGCATTCTTGTCCATGTTGTTAACCAGGGTTAGGGTCAATTCTGTAAATTCCAGAAATACACTGAAATTCCAATTCACTTCAATGCTTTTCAGTGAGGAAAATTCTGTTAATAGAATTTGTTTTTCTTTCTAAATGGAATTGATCCCAACCCTGGTGTAAAGTTTAACCACATAATTCAGTGGATTATTGGTATGTTCTGTTAAAAAAACAACTATTTTTGAGACATGTCTAATATGTTCTGTTAAATAGAGGTTCTATGTTTCTGTTAATAGAGGTTCAAATGATGATCTGTTAATAGGCAGAGTTCTGCAAATGATAATGATGTTCTGTTAATAGATGAGGTTTAATGATGTTCTGTATTAATCCAGGTGAGGTTCTGTTAATGATGTCTGTATTAATAGATGAGTTGTAATGATGTTCTGTATTAATAGATGGTTCAGTTAATGATGTCAGTATTAATAGATGGGGTGTTAATGATGTCAGTGTTAATCCAGATGAGGGTGTTAATGATGTCTGTATTAATAGGTGAGGTTCAGTATGATGTTCTGTTAATAAGGTTCAGATGATGTTGTTAATGATGTCAGTATTAATCCAGATGAGGGTGTTAATGATGTCTGTAATAGAGGTTCAGATGAGGGTGTTAATGATGTCAGTATTAACCTGAATAGAGGTTCATGATGTTCTGTTAATAGGTGAGGTGTTAATGATGTTCTGTTAATAGGTGAGGGTGTTAATGATGTCTGTTAATCCAGATGGTTCAGTTATGATGTCTGTTAATAGGTGAGGGTGTTAATGATGTCTGTTAATCCAGATTAGGGTGTTAATGATGTTCTGTTAATAGGTGAGGGTGTTAATGATGTCTGTATTAATCCAGATGAGTTCAGTATGATGTCTGTTAATAATCCAGATGATGTTGTTAATGATGTCAGTATTAATAATAGGTTAATGATGTTCTGTTAATAGATGAGTTGTTAATGATGTCAGTATTAATAGAGGTGAGGGTGTTAATGATGTCAGTATTAATCCAGTATGAGGTTCTGTTAGTGGTTAATGATGTCAGTATTAATCCTGTTAATAGAGGTTAATGATGTCAGTTAATAGATGGTTCAGTTAATGATGTTCTGTTAATAGAGGTTCAGTATGATGTTCTGTTAATCCAGATGAGTTGTATGATGTCAGTATTAATCCAGATGATGTTGTTAATGATGTCAGTATTAATCCAGAATGAGGTTCAGTATGATGTTCTGTTAATCCAGAGGGGTGTTAATGATGTCTGTATTAATAGATGAGGGTTTAATGATGTCTGTTAATCCAGATGAGGTGTTAATGATGTCATGTTAATCCAGATGAGGGTTTAATGATGTCTGTTAATCCAGATGAGTTTAATGATGTTCTATTAATAGGTGAGGGTTTAGTATGATGTTCTGTATTAATCCAGGTGAGGTTGTTAATGATGTTCAGTATTAATTCAGATGAGGGTGTTAATGATGTTCTGTTATTAATTCAGATGAGGGTCTGTTAATGATGTCAGTATTAATCCAGATGAGGGTGTTAATGATGTCAGTGTTAATCCAGGTGAGGGTGTTAATGATGTCAGTTAATAGATGAGTGTTCATGATGTCAGTATTAATCCAGATGAGGGTGTTAATGATGTTCAGTATTAATTCTGTTAAGGGGTTAATGATGTCTGTTAATAGATGAGGTGTTAATGATGTCTGTTAATAGGTGAGGGTCAGTAATGATGTCTGTATTAATCCAGATGAGGGTGTTAATGATGTCAGTATTAATCCAGATGAGGGTGTTAATGATGTCTGTATTAATAGGTGAGGTTTCAGTATGTCAGTATTAATAGAGAGTTCAGTAATGATGTCAAGGGAAATCCAGATGGGAGAATGTTAATGATGTCAGTATTAAATACATGACTGATCAACTGATAATTTTAGTATTAAATACATAATGAGGGTGTATAATGATGTTTTCAGTATTAATCCAGATGAGGGTGCCTTAATGATGTCTGAATATGTATTAATCCAGATGAGGGTGTTAATGATGTCAGATTAATCCAGATGAGGGTGTTCATGATGTCAGTATTAATCCAGGTGAGGTGTTAATGATGTCAGTATTACACTCTTCAGCTGAGGGTTTAATCATGTCAGTCACTATCCAGCTGTTAGGGTTTAAATCATGTAGTATTACACTATCCAATAACTGTTAGTTTAAATCATGTATAGTCACTATCCAACTTTAGATTTAAATCACTATATCCAGGTGACTGTTAATGATTTGAGTATTAATCAGACTGAGTGTTAATGATGAACACCTGCTCTGTCCATGCCATAGACTGACCAGGTGAAAGATGTCCTTTATTGATGAGGGTGTTAAATCCACTGTTAATCAGATGTAGATGAATGATGTCAGGTTAAAGGTGAGGGTTTTAAGCCTGATGTCAATCAAGACATGGAGGGTGTATGATGTCAGAAACAATATTAAGAGGTGAGGGTGTTAATGAAACAGTATTAAACAATATTTAAGTCCAGATGAGGGTGTTAATGATGTCAAGATATTAAACCAGGTGAGGGTTTAATTCCAGTGTTTCAGATGAAGTCCCCTAAAATTCTAATTTAATCCTCTTCAATGCTTTTCAATGAGGAACATTTGGAATAGATGAGGGTGAATGATGTCAGTTTAATTTCAGATTGAGGGTTTAAATGGAATTAATCCAGATGAGGGGTCTAATGATGTTGTTAATGCAGATGAGGGTTTAATGATGTCAGTGTTAATCCAGATGAGGGTGTTAATGATGTCAGTGTTAAGTCCTGATGAGGGCGTTAATGATGTCAGTGCATTACAGTCCAGGTGAGGGTGTTAAAAATGTCACTATTAATGGGTGAGGCGGAGTGGAATGATGTCAGTATTAATCCAGATGAGGTGTTAATGATGTCATCTATCTCCACCTGATGATAGGTGTTAGTGGTGTCTGCCCATCTCCACCTGAGCTGTTAATGATGTCAGTGTTAATCTCTGTCAGGTGAGGGTGTTAATGATGTCAGTATTAATCCAGATGAGGGTGTTCATGATGTCAGTATTAATCCAGATGAGGGTGTTAATGATGTCAGTATTAATCCAGGTGAGGGTCAATGATGTCAGTATTAATCCAGATGAGGGTGTTAATGATGTCAATGTTAATCAGGTGAGGAAAATTTGCAATGATGTTTTTTTAATCCAGATGGAATTGATCCCAACCCTGATGTAAAGTTTAACCAGATAATTCAGTGGATTAATTGAGGGTGTTCTTGATGTCAAAAAATCCAGATGAGACATGTTAATGATGTCAGTGTTAAATCCAGGTGTTCTATGTTGCTTGCCCCTATGAACCAAACCCTGCTGTTAATCCAGGTGAGGGTGATAATGATGTCAGTATTAATCCAGATGAGGGTGTTAATGATGTCAGTGTTAATCCAGATGAGGGTGTTAATGATGTCAGTGTTAATCCAGATGAGGCTGTTAATGATATCAGTGTTAATCCAGATGAGGGTGTTAATGATGTCAGTGTTAATTATGTGAGGGTGTTAATGATGTCAGTGTTAATCCAGGTGAGGGTGTTAATGATGTCAGTGTTAATCCAGATGAGGCTGTTAATGATGTCAGTGTTAATCCAGGTGAGGGTGTTAATGATGTCAGTGTTAATTAGGTGAGTGTTAATGATGTCAGTGTTAATCCAGGTGAGGATGCTAATGATGTCAGTGTTAATCCAGATGAGGGTGTTAATGATGTCAGTGTTAATCCAGTGAGGATGCTAATGATGTCAGTATTAATCCAGATGAGGGTGTTAATGATGTCAGTGTTAATCCAGGTGAGGATGCTAATGATGTCAGTATTAATCCAGATGAGGGTGTTAATGATGTCAGTGTTAATCCAGATGAGGGTGTTAATGATGTCAGTGTTAATGATGTCAGGTGAGGGTGCTAATGATGTCAGTGTTAATCCAGGTGAGGATGCTAATGATGTCAGTGTTAATCCAGATGAGGATGCTAATGATGTCAGTGTTAATCCAGATGAGGATGCTAATGATGTCAGTGTTAATCCAGGTGAGGATGCTAATGATGTCAGTGTTAATCCAGGTGAGTATGCAGCTCTGACAGCTAAGAGGAGAGTCTCTGCCAGCAAATTCAAAAACACGGTCACTGGAAAGAAACCCATCCCACCACTCTCTGGGAAAACTGGAGCCCAGCAGCTTTTTCACCAATAAGTCCTACTGCTCCAAACTCAAAACACAGTCTCTAGGCAGAAAGCCATCAATAGAAAACAAGCCATCAATGGACTCTCTTGGAAAACTGAAAGCAAACAGCCTGTTCACCAAGATGATCGGCCTGAAGTCATTTGGTAATTTCAAAAGGCAGTCCCTGGACAGAAAGCCATCACTAGACAAGAATCCATCACTAGACTCCCTCGGAAAACTGGAATCCAGTAGCTCTTTCACCAAGGTATCCACCACGAAGCCGTGCAGCAGACTGAATATTCCCGATATTAGACAACCATCTTTGGAGTTCATCCCATTTCTGCCTAGAGACTCCACCTCCCATACCTTCCCATCTTGCAAACCCAAGCCCCAGCTTCCACCTCCTACATCCTGCCATACTTCAGACCCAAGCCCAGGGGCTCAGCCTTTGGTAAGTTCAACGCAGCCTTGGTGGCATCTCTTCTATTGAGAGGGTGGAGCGTATCTGTATCAATTAGCTTTCTTAAATATACGTAACTGAACTGACGTTTTGGTGAGGGCCACGACCCTCCCACATGTCCCCTCTGGGGGGGTTTCCCTGACCTCTCCCTGCACAATTATCCTTCACTTCATTGTATTATATGTTTGTTGTATCTGTTTCTTTATGTTCTTGGGCTCGTGTATCTGTAACACGGTTTATCTCTGCCACAGCGGACCTAGGATTTGAACCTGCGTCCCAACAGCACAACATAAACACCCTTTGCTCCATTGATCAGTGGTCATGGTAATCAGTCGTGCTGTTATTGTTCCACAGACCTCAAGGCCCACTACGCCATGGTGCGCTCCAATCAGTTGGACTGCTCCATGAAGGGTTTGAAGGACCACAAGAGTAGGAACCTCCTCTGCCCGGTGTTGCAGAGCAGGCGGTTGGATTCTGCCGTCAAGAAGAACAAAAAAACAGGTCATGAAAGTCCACCTTGCACACCACCTTCATGATGGTTATACAGAGCCATGCAAAAGTATTTATCCCCCTTGGTGTTTTTCCTATTTTTTTGCATTACAACCTGTAATTTAAATGGATTTTTATTTAAATTAGTGGACATACACAAATATTCCAAATTGGTGAAATTATATATATTTTTTATTGTTAAAAAATACAAATAAAATAAAAAAAACTGAAAAGTGGTGCGTGCATATGTATTCACCCCCTTTGTTATAAAGCCCCTAAATAAGATCTGGTGCAACCAATTACCTTCAGAAGTCACATAATTAGTTAAAGTCCACCTGTGTGCAATCTAGGTGTCACATGATCTCAGTGTATATATACACCGGTTCTGAAAGACCCCAGAGTCTGCAACACCACTAAGCAAGGGGCACCACCAAGCAAGCTGCACCATGAAGATCAAGGAGCTCTCTAAACAGGTCAGGGACAAAGTTGTGGAGTAGTACAGATCAGGGTTGAGTTATAAAAAATATCAGAAACTTTGAACATCCCACGGAGCACCATTAAATCCATTATTAAAAAATTGAAAGAATATGGCACCACAACAAACCTGCCAAGAGAGGGCCGCCCACCAAAACTCACAGACCAGGCAAGGAGGGCATTAATCAGAGAGGCAATAAAGAGACCAAAGGTAACCCTGTAGGAGTTGCAAAGCTCCACAGCGGAGATCGGAGTATCTGTCCATAGGACCACTTTAAGCCGTACACTCCATAGAGCTGGGCTTTACGGAAGAGTGGTCAGAAAAAAGCCATTGCTTAAAGAAAAAAATAAGCAAACATGTTTGGTGTTCGCCAAAAGGCATGTGGGAGGCTCCCCGAAGGTACTCTGGTCAGATGAGACTAAAATTGAGCTTTTTGGCCATCAAGGACAACGCTATGTCTGGCACAAACCCACCACCTCTCATCACCCCGAGAACACCAATATTTTTAATCGGCAGGGACTGGGAAACTGGTCAGAATTGAAGGAATGATGGATGGCTATAAATACAGGGAAATTCTTGAGGGAAGCCTGTTTCAGTCTTCCAGAGATTTGAGACTGGGACGGAGGTTCACCTTCCAGCAGGACAATGACCCTAAGCATACTGATAAAGCAACACTCAATTGATTTAAGGGGAAACATTTAAATGTCTTGGAATGGCCTAGATCTCAAAGCCCAGACCTCAATCCAATTGAGAATCTGTGGTATAACTTAAAGATTGCTGTACACCAGCAGAACCCATCCAATTTAAAGGAGCTGGAGCAGTTTTGCCTTGAAGAATGGGCAAAAATTCCAATGGCTAGATGTGCCAAGCTTATAGAGACATACCCCAAGAGACTTCACTTTGGGGGGGGGGGTGAATAGTTATGCACGCTCAAGTTTTCAGTTTCTTTTGTCTTCTTTCTTGTTTGTGTTACAAGAAAAAATATTTTGCATCTTCAAAGTGGTAGGCATGTTGTATAAATCAAATTATACAAACTCCCCCAAAAATCTATTTTAATTCCAGGTTATAAGGCAACAAAGTAGGAGAAATGCCAAGGGGGTGAATACTTTCACAAGCCACTGTAGACACAGTTACAGGGGATGCTTTTCTGTTTGCACATTCTTTTGTGAACATATTACTAAGCATGCCATGGATCCAGGTTTCCCTAAAATAATTACCCTATATTTCTTATATCAAAGTACTTCCTGGTTATATATAGGACTCTATTTCAAACTTCCTGGTAGAATAAAGGATTCCTTATATCAAGGTACTCCCTGGTTAAATAAAGGTTTCATTAAACTATAGATAGATGATAAGTAATGTTAATGATATTTCCATGGCACTCACCCTGTCACTCCTGTCTTGTGTCACTAGGGAGGGACAGCATATTACACATTGAGATTGAGACCTACATGGCCTGCATCACAGCCTTCTTGTCCCTGGCCAAGAGTGAATACACCATGGTGTCCAAAGTCTTCCCTCTGAACTGCTCCAATACCTTTGAAACTCTCATCCAGGTCAGAAGTGAAGGGTATTCAAATGTGCTGAATAACATATTACAACTTTATTGTCAATGTCTGCACAACTCTGAACGTTTGATTTAGGCTATTATAAGGCTTCACAGTGGCCAGATGATACACAAAACAAACAAACATTTCATATGGGGAGCTCTTCATAATGGAGCTCATTACAGGTGTATAACCATCATGGTTATATATACACATGGTTCTACATCTTACACTACCGGGGTGATGTGGATCTATTTGGACTCCCTGGCTGTCGGGTATCTTGATGATTCTAGTTGAAGTCTTGATGATGATTATAGTTTTAGACCAATGATGTCATTATGTACATGTTATGTACATGGTGTTATGTACATGGTGTTATGTACATGGTGTTATGTACATGGTGTTATGTACATGGTGTTATGTACGTGCTGTTATGTACGTGCTGTTATGTACGTGCTGTTATGTATGTACATGGTGTTATGTACATGGTGTTATGTACATGTTATGTACATGGTTTTATGTACATGTTATGTACATGGTTTTATGTACATGGTGTTATGTACGTGTTATGTACATGGTGTTATGTACGTGCTGTTATGTACGTGCTGTTATGTACGTGCTGTTATGTACATGTTATGTACATGGTGTTATGTACATGGTGTTATGTACATGGTGTTATGTACATGGTGTTATGTACATGGTGTTATGTACGTGGTGTTATGTACATGGTGTTATGTACATGGTGTTATGTACATGGTGTTATGTACATGGTGTTATGTACATGGTGTTATGTACATGGTGTTATGTACATGGTGTTATGTACGTGTTATGTACATAATCTTGCACTGCAGCACTTTTGTACTTTGATTATGAGTTTATTTAATGGTCTTGAGAAGGATGTGCTCATGAGGGTGTTTAATGTCTGTTTTTATGTGGTGAAGCCAAAGACAAATGTCCACATTGCGTGGACAATAAAGTTGTTCTAATTTGTCATTGTAATCTTATTTCCTTCAGGTGGCTCTGAACCAGCTGATCCAGAATGGGGAGAACATCGTGTCCTCTGTCAGACGAGCCTGTTCACGTCACGACTACACAGCCCTTGTCGCCATGTTACCTGTCCTGGGCCGTCTCCTGGAGGAGGACAAAGAGTTTAACACGTTACTAAAGGTGCCATATAATCCCGAGAGGACAGTTTAAAGTTGAGCTTTCTCTCTATTGTTGTGTGCTCAGGGGGGTGTCATGGTCAGGGGGGTCAGGGTTGGGGACAGGAGGTGTCATGGTCAGCGGGGTTGGGGTCAGGGGGTAATCATGGTTGGGGTCATGCTCAGGGGTGGGGTCAGGGGTGTCATGGTCTGGGGAGTCAGGGTCAGGGGTTGTAATGGTCAGGGGGGGTCAGGGTTGGGTTAAATTATATTTAAATTCCAGTCAATTCAGAAAGGTAACCAAATTCCAATTCCAAACTTTCCTCCTTGAAAAGCATTGAAGAGAATTGGAATTTCAGTGTTCCTGAATTGTCTGGAATTGGGGTCAGTATACTGAGGGAAATGTACAGTCGTGGCCAAAAGTTTTGAGAATGACACAAATATTAATTTTCACAAAGTCTGCTGCCTCAGTTTGTATGATGGCAATTTGCATATACTCCAGAATGTTATGAAGAGTGATCAGATGAATTGCAATTAATTGCAAAGTCCCTCTTTGCCATGCAAATGAACTGATTCCCCCCCCAAAAAAATCCCACTGCATTTCAGCCCTGCCATAAAAGGACCAGCTGACATCATGTCAGTGATTTCTCTCGTTAACACAGGTGTGAGTGTTGACCAGGACAAGGCTGGAGATCACTCTGTCATGTTTATTGAGTTCGAATAACAGACTGGAAGCTTCAAAAGGAGGGTGGTGCTTGGAATCATTGTTCTTCCTCTGTCTACCATGGTTACATGCAAGGAAACACGTTCCGTCATCATTGCTTTGCACAAAAAGGGCTTCACAGGCAAGGATATTGCCGCCAGTAAGATTGCACCTAAATCAACCATTTATTGGATCATCAAGAACTTCAAGGAGAGCGGTTCAATTGTTGTTTAATGCTTCAGAGCACCCAAGAAAGTCCAGCAAGCGCCAGGACCATCTCCTAAAGTTGATTCAGCTGCGGGATCGGGGCACCACCAGTACAGAGCTTGCTCAGGAGTGGCAGCAGGCAGGTGTGAGTGCATCTGCTCGCACAGTGAGGCAAAGACTTTTGGAGGATGGCCTGATGTCAAGAAGGGCAGCAAAGAAGCCACTACTCTCCAGGAAAAAGATCAGGGACAGACTGATATTCTGCAAAAGGTACAGGGATTGGACTGCTGAGGACTGGGGTAATTTTCTCTGATGAATCCCCTTTCCGATTGTTTGGGGCATCCAGAAAAAGCTTGTCCGGAGAAGACAAGGTGAGCGCTACCATCAGTCCTGTGAGATGCCAACATTAGATGCACTATTGTAAAGTGACTGTTCTACTGGATGTCATAAGGTGAATGCACCAATTTGTAAGTCGCTCTGGATAAGAGCGTCTGCTAAATGACTTAAATGTAAATGTAAATTAAAGCATCCTGAGACCGTTCATGTGTGGGGTTGCTTCTCAGCCAAGGGAGTGGACTCACTCACAATTTTGCCTAAGAACACAGCCATGAATAAAGAAAGGCACCAACACATCCTCCGAGAGCAACTTCTCCCAACCATCCAGGAACAGTTTGGTGACAAACAATGCCTTTTCCAGCATGATGGAGCACCTTGCCATAATGCAAAAGTGATAACTAAGTGGCTCGGGGAACAAAATAGCGATATTTTGGGTCCATGGCCAGGAAACTCCCCAGTTCCCATTGAGAACTTGTGGTCAATCCTCAAGAGGCGGGTGGACAAACAAAACCCCACAAATTCTGACAAACTCCAAGCATTGATTATGCAAGAATGGGCTGCCATCAGTCAGGATGTGGCCCAGAAGTTAATTGACAGCATGCCAGGGCAGATTGCAGAGGTCTTGAAAACGAAGGGTCAACACTGCAAATATTGACTCTTTGCATCAACTTCATGTAATTGTCAATAAAAGCCTTTGACACTTGTGAAATGCTTGTAATTATACTTCAGTATTCCATAGTAACATCTGCCAAAAACATCTAAAGACACTGAGGCAGCAGACTTTATGAAAAATAATATTTGTGTCATTCTGAAAACGTTTGTCCACCACTGTATTATTATGGCTGACTGTGTGATGTCATGTTTCATATTGCCTGTCAGTGCACAACAAGCGGCACCTTGGCCAAGTTTTCCAAACTCGTTACATCTATGAAGACCCTGGCAGCCAGAGCACTGGCGGACTTTTCTGCTCACGTCAAGGTACGACATTCTAACCATTCAAAGATTGTTTTAGTTGGAAGGACTTTGAAATATAGAACCTATCATCCAGCAAGGGAACCTCTGACTGGATCATCATCTGACATATGCAGACAGACAAGGGAACCTCTGGATATGTTTAATCAGACAGACAAGGGAACCTCTGACTGGATCGTTGTAATGATATGATTTAATCAGACAGACAAGGGAACCTCTGACTGGATCGTTGTAATGATATGATTTAATCAGACAGACAAGGGAACCTCTGACTGGATCGTTGTAATGATATGATTTAATCAGACAGACAAGGGAACCTCTGACTGGATCGTTGTAATGATATGATTTAATCAGACAGACAAGGGAACCTCTGACTGGATCGTTGTAATGATATGATTTAATCCCCAAAAGCTTCTGATAGCACTCTGACTGGATCAATTTATTTAATCAGACAGACAAGGGAACCGACTGGATTGCATACTGGATTTGTAATGATATGATTTAATCAGACAGACAAGGGAACCTCTGACTGGATCGTTGTAAAATATGATTTAATCAGACAGACAAGGGAACCTCTGACTGAAATAATATGATTTAATCTTTGAATGATATGATTTAATCTCAACCTGAGATCATTTATTTGGGCAATACATTCCAATGAGGTAAAACGATCTTTTGAGAAACCAACCCCAAATTGTAATTTTCCCCTTTCTCTCACAGAGCAACCCTGATAGGGAGAGTATGTCCAAGGATGGAACAGTGCATGAATTCAACAGCAATGTAACAGCTCTCTTTTCTGATTTTTCCTCTCCATCAGTTTCCATTCAATTAAGTGAATCAGTAATGCCGATGTGCTTATCTAGATTTGTGTAAGGACAAGGGTGTTTTGTTCCAGAGGGAGTTTGTTTCCTTATATTGTTGCATCGTGGGATACTAGACAGAAGACACGTCAGTTTCTCACTAAATGTAGAATAAAGTATATTTGATGTTTTATCCCATTTGAACTGACCTGACTAAAGATGTCTATTAATTGTTCTCTTACTGTCTCCAGACAATTCTATTCCTGCAGCAGTTGCTGTCCTTTGCAGATGCTGTTCGGTCCATCCTTTATCCTCATGATGTAGACAGTGACACAGTAACTATGGAGGTGTCCAGTAGTGTTCAGGTGGATGTTCAACATGACACTGGTACGGAGTCTTTCTCTTTGTTTATTAGATTGAGTTTTCGGTTACAAAACTAGATGGTTATTAGATGGTTGGTTTTTCCTCATTGAGATAAGATGTGTAGATATAGAATTGTTTTGTTCACCAGATGCAGATGAATCAGAAGAACAGCCATCAGACAGTCAGGAGTCCAAGGGGAATGACAATCAGAGAGCACTGAGTCCTTATGTCTGTGAGTGTTCAACATGGCTGTGTCTAATATCCAGAATGACCTTTGACAAGGGCAAGACGCTGAACCGTTGGGTCTTAAGGCCGTCCGCATGCTTCAGTTCAGCTGGCGGCTAGCCGAAGTCGAGTGGGCTCGCATACCTTCGCTTAAAAATGATTTTAAAAAGTGGCAATAGTACGGGATGTCCATTTTGAGACACCGTAGCCAGTTTACACTTCCTCAAAATAATAAAATCAAATGTTATTGGTCATATACACATGGTTAGCAGATGTTAATGCGAGTGTAGCGAAATGCTTGTGCTAGATCCAACAGTGCAGTAATGTCTAACAAATTCACAACAACTACCTTATACACACAAATGTAAAGGGATGAATAAGAATATGTACATATAAATATATGGATGAGTGATGGCTGTGCGGCATAGCCAAGATGCAGTAGATGGTATAGAGTACAGCATATACATATGAGATGAGTAATGTAGGACATGTAGACATTATTAAAGTGCCGTTATTTAAAGTGACTAGTGATACCTTTATTAAATCCATTTATTACATTTATTAAAGTGGCCAGAGTCTGTATGTTGGCAGCAGCCACTTTATGTTAGTGATGGCTGTTTAACAGTCTGATGGCCTTGAGATAGAAGCTGTTTTTCAGTCTCTCGGTCCTAGCTTTGATGCACCTGTACTGACCTCGCCTTCTGGAAGATAGCGGGGTGAACAGGCAGTGGCTCGGGTGGTTGTTGTCCTTGATGATCTTTATGGCCTTCCTGTGACATCGGGTGGTGTAGGTGTCCTGGAGGGCAGGTAGTTTGCCCCCGATGATGCTTTGTGCAGACCTCCCTACCCTCTGGAGAGCCTTACGGTTGTGGGCGGAGCAGTTGCCGTACCATGCGGTCATACAACCCGACAGGATGCTCTTGATTGTGTTTGTGAGTGTTTTAGGTGACAAGCCACATTTCTATTCAGAATTGATCTAAGATAGTTCAAGAATTATGTCATTAATTTGCACGTTTTTGCAGAGATCTTAGTTGCGCAACTTTACATCTAACTAAGATGTTTGAAAACATGTTGCATTATTTTTGTATAATGATTTTCTTCAAACATGTAACCAATCAGTAGTACTGTCAATGAATACCTTCCCAATCTCAACATGTTTTTGTCATCCTCAATTATTTTTGTATGTAACGATGTATTTTTTATTGTGCAGTGTTTCTCAATGAAAAAATATGCATAAAACGAGTCGTCTCTCATTGTATGACAACAAAGACTTTACTGAAGAATCCCTACTCTTGACCAATTACAGACGAAGGCGGGTAGACTTCAGCTACCGACTTCAGTCTGCCTCAAGAAAAAAATGTGTGTGCCTGAACAACTGAAAATACTCTTACCGAAGTACAAAACGAAGAAAAACGTCACAAAATGTCGTCATAATATATGCACAAACTCTTCCGAACTGTTTTGGCTGGGAAGCATGCATAAGCTAAGGCAATATGCTGGCTTCTGGCTTTTGGCTCCAAAGAAAGTACATTTGATACTGGAGCTCCCATAATCTACTTCCACCCCTGATTATGAGTCAGAATCAGCCTCAGGTGGTGTTTAGTTCAAGTGCCTTGACTGCCACCATGTGGTGGCTATGTGGTTTTACATGAGGAACCTTGACTGCCCCCATGTGGTTGCTATGTGGTTTTACATGAGGAGCCTTGACTGCCCCCATGTGGTAGCTATGTGGTTTTACATGATGTTCATGATTTCCCTTTTCCAGGTAAAGTGCTGGAGCATCTCCAGTACAACCTACAGAGTAAGGCCAAGGTGTACGAGGACCACGCTCTCGGGGCCATCTTCCTCCTCAACAACTACAACTACATCCTCAAGTCAATGAAGAAGTAGGCCCTCTCTTTGTACATTTCCAAAGTGTGTGTTAGCTGTAATATTCAGTGTGGATGAACCATTGCTTGAGTCTGGCATTAGGGCCTTGCATATTAATGAACAGGGTGTTGTGAAAAAATTCTTAAACAGGGACACTCAGTCAATCTTAAATGAACCATTGTTTATTTGTCAGCGTGCTGGAGAGGTTCCAACCAACTCAATGCACCATAGTACACATGTTAGTCAGGAGCTCTGCCTGGGCAGTCCCAGCAGTTGTCTTATAGATGTCTATACACAGACAAGTTATATTTGCATAATTCATTAATCATTACCGTCTTGTTTCATTCATGTGACAGACCAATACTGTTTCATAACATGTGACAGACCAATACTGTTTCATAACATGTGACAGACCAATACTGTTTCATAACATGTGACAGACCAATACTGTTTAACAACATGTGACAGACCAATACTGGTTCATAACATGTGACAGACCAATACTGTGACAGACCAATCACAACATGTGACAGACCAATACTGTTTCATAACATGTGACAGACCAATACTGTTTCACAACATGTGACAGACCAACACTGTTTCATAACATGTGACAGACCAATACTGGTTCATAACATGTGACAGGCCAATACTGGTTCATAACATGTGACAGACCAATACTGTTTCATAACATGTGACAGACCAATACTGTTTCATAACATGTTACAGACCAATACTGGTTCACAACATGTGACAAACCAATACTGTTTCATAACATGTGACAGACCAATACTGGTTCACAACATGTGACAAACCAATACTGTTTCATAACATGTGACAGACCAATACTGTTTCATAACATGTGACAGACCAATACTGTTTCATAACATGTGACAGACCAATACTGTTTCACAACATGTGACAGACCAATACTGTTTCACAACATGTGACAGACCAATACTGTTTCACAACATGTGACAGACCAATACTGTTTCACAACATGTGACAGACCAATACTGTTTCATAACATGTGACAGACCAATACTGGTTCATAACATGTGACAGACCAATACTGGTTCATAACATGTGACAGACCAATACTGGTTCATAACATGTGACAGACCAATACTGTTTCACAACATGTGACAGACCAATACTGTTTCACAACATGTGACAGACCAATACTGGTTCATAACATGTGACAGACCAATACTGTTTCATAACATGTGACAGACCAATACTGTTTCACAACATGTGACAGACCAATACTGTTTCACAACATGTGACAGACCAATACTGTTTCATAACATGTGACAGACCAATACTGTTTCACAACATGTGACAGACCAATACTGTTTCATAACATGTGACAGACCAATACTGGTTAACAACATGTGACAGACCAATACTGGTTCACAACATGTGACAGACCAATACTGTTTCACAACATGTGACAGACCAATACTGGTTCATAACATGTGACAGACCAATACTGTTTAACAACATGTGACAGACCAATACTGGTTCATAACATGTGACAGACCAATACTGGTTCATAACATGTGACAGACCAATACTGTTTCATAACATGTGACAGACCAATACTGTTTCATAACATGTGACAGACCAATACTGTTTCATAACATGTGACAGACCAATACTGTTTCATAACATGTGACAGACCAATACTGTTTCATAACATGTGACAGACCAATACTGGTTCATAACATGTGACAGACCAACACTGTTTCATAACATGTGACAGACCAATACTGGTTGTGACAGACCAATACTGTTTCATAACATGTGACAGACCAATACTGTTTCATAACATGTGACAGACCAATACTGTTTCACAACATGTGACAGACCAATACTGTTTCACAACATGTGACAGACCAATACTGGTTCATAACATGTGACAGACCAATACTGTTTCATAACATGTGACAGACCAATACTGTTTCACAACATGTGACAGACCAATACTGTTTCACAACATGTGACAGACCAATACTGGTTCATAACATGTGACAGACCAATACTGTTTCATAACATGTGACAGACCAATACTGTTTAACAACATGTGACAGACCAATACTGTTTCATAACATGTGACAGACCAATACTGGTTCATAACATGTGACAGACCAATACTGGTTCATAACATGTGACAGACCAATACTGGTTCATAACATGTGACAGACCAATACTGTTTCATAACATGTGACAGACCAATACTGTTTCATATTATTATTATTATTAACATGTGACAGACCAATACGGTTTCATAACATGTGACAGACCAATACTGTTTCATAACATGTGACAGACCAATACTGTTTCACAACATGTGACAGACCAATACTGTTTCACAACATGTGACAGACCAATACTGTTTCATAACATGTGACAGACCAATACTGTTTCATAACATGTGACAGACCAATACTGTTTCATAACATGTGACAGACCAATACTGTTTCATAACATGTGACAGACCAATACTGTTTCATAACATGTGACAGACCAATACTGGTTCATAACATGTGACAGACCAATACTGTTTCATAACATGTGACAGACCAATACTGTTTCATAACATGTGACAGACCAATACTGTTTCACAACATGTGACAGACCAATACTGTTTCATAACATGTGACAGACCAATACTGTTTCATAACATGTGACAGACCAATACTGTTTCATAACATGTGACAGACCAATACTGTTTCATAACATGTGACAGACCAATACTGTTTCATAACATGTGACAGACCAATACTGTTTCATAACATGTGACAGACCAATACTGGTTCATAACATGTGACAGACCAACACTGTTTCATAACATGTGACAGACCAATACTGTTTCATATTTCATAACATGTGACAGACCAATATTATTACAGACCAATATAACATGTGACAGACCAATACTGTTTCATAACATGTGACAGACCAATACTGTTTCATAACATGTGACAGACCAATACTGTTTCACAACATGTGACAGACCAATACTGTTTCACAACATGTGACAGACCAATACTGGTTCATAACATGTGACAGACCAATACTGTTTCATAACATGTGACAGACCAATACTGTTTCATAACATGTGACAGACCAATACTGTTTCATAACATGTGACAGACCAATACTGGTTCATAACATGTGACAGACCAATACTGTTTCATAACATGTGACAGACCAATACTGTTTCACAACATGTGACAGACCAATACTGTTTCATAACATGTGACAGACCAATACTGTTTCATAACATGTGACAGACCAATACTGTTTCATAACATGTGACAGACCAATACTGTTTCATAACATGTGACAGACCAATACTGTTTCATAACATGTGACAGACCAATACTGTTTCATAACATGTGACAGACCAATACTGTTTAACAACATGTGACAGACCAATACTGTTTCATAACATGTGACAGACCAATACTGTTTAACAACATGTGACAGACCAATACTGTTTAACAACATGTGACAGACCAATACTGTTTCATAACATGTGACAGACCAATACTGTTTCATAACATGTGACAGACCAATACTGTTTAACAACATGTGACAGACCAATACTGTTTCATAACATGTGACAGACCAATACTGTTTCATAACATGTGACAGACCAATACTGTTTCATAAGACATACTGTGACAGACCAATACTGTTTCATAACATGTGACAGACCAATACTGTTTCACAACATGTGACAGACCAATACTGTTTCATAACATACTGTGACAGACCAATACTGTTTCATAACATGTGACAGACCAATACTGTTTCATAACATGTGACAGACCAATACTGTTTCATAACATGTGACAGACCAATACTGTTTCATAACATGTGACAGACCAATACTGTTTCATAACATGTGACAGACCAATACTGTTTCATAACATGTGACAGACCAATACTGTTTCATAACATGTGACAGACCAATACTGTTTCATAACATGTGACAGACCAATACTGTTTCATAACATGTGACAGACCAATACTGTTTCATAACATGTGACAGACCAATACTGTTTCATAACATGTGACAGACCAATACTGTTTCATAACATGTGACAGACCAATACTGATAACATGTGACAGACCAATACTGTTTCATAACATGTGACAGACCAATACTGTTTCAACAACATGTGACAGACCAATACTGTTTCATAACATGTGACAGACCAATACTGTTTCACAACATGTGACAGACCAATACTGTTTCATAACATGTGACAGACCAATACTGTTTCATAACATGTAACATGTGACAGACCAATACTGTTTAACAACATGTGACAGACCAATACTGTTTCATAACATGTGACAGACCAATACTGTTTCATAACATGTGACAGACCAATACTGTTTCATAACATGTGACAGACCAATACTGGTTCATAACATGTGACAGACCAATACTGTTTCATAACATGTGACAGACCAATACTGTTTCATAACATGTGACAGACCAATACTGGTTCATAACATGTGACAGACCAATACTGTTTAACAACATGTGACAGACCAATACTGTTTCACAACATGTGACAGACCAATACTGTTTCATAACATGTGACAGACCAATACTGTTTCACAACATGTGACAGACCAATACTGTTTAACAACATGTGACAGACCAATACTGTTTCATAACATGTGACAGACCAATACTGTTTCATAACATGTGACAGACCAATACTGTTTCATAACATGTGACAGACCAATACTGTTTCATAACATGTGACAGACCAATACTGTTTCATAACATGTGACAGACCAATACTGTTTCATAACATGTGACAGACCAATACTGTTTCATAACATGTGACAGACCAATACTGTTTAACAACATGTGACAGACCAATACTGGTTCATAACATGTGACAGACCAATACTGTTTCACAACATGTGACAGACCAATACTGTTTCATAACATGTGACAGACCAATACTGTTTCATAACATGTGACAGACCAATACTGTTTCATAACATGTGACAGACCAATACTGTTTCATAACATGTGACAGACCAATACTGTTTAACAACATGTGACAGACCAATACTGGTTCATAACATGTGACAGACCAATACTGTTTCATAACATGTGACAGACCAATACTGTTTCACAACATGTGACAGACCAATACTGTTTCATAACATGTGACAGACCAATACTGTTTCATAACATGTGACAGACCAATACTGTTTCATAACATGTGACAGACCAATACTGTTTCATAACATGTGACAGACCAATACTGTTTCATAACATGTGACAGACCAATACTGTTTCATAACATGTGACAGACCAATACTGGTTCAGACCAACATGTGACAGACCAATACTGTTTCACAACATGTGACAGACCAATACTGTTTCATAACATGTGACAGACCAATACTGTTTCACAACATGTGACAGACCAATACTGTTTCATAACATGTGACAGACCAATACTGTTTCATAACATGTGACAGACCAATACTGTTTCACAACATGTGACAGACCAATACTGTTTCATAACATGTGACAGACCAATACTGTTTCACAACATGTGACAGACCAATACTGTTTCACAACATGTGACAGACCAATACTGTTTCATAACATGTGACAGACCAATACTGTTTCATAACATGTGACAGACCAATACTGTTTCACAACATGTGACAGACCAATACTGTTTCATAACATGTGACAGACCAATACTGTTTCATAACATGTGACAGACCAATACTGTGACAGACCAATACTGTTTCATAACATGTGACAGACCAATACTGGTTCATAACATGTGACAGACCAATACTGGTTCATAACATGTGACAGACCAATACTGTTTCACAACATGTGACAGACCAATACTGTTTCATAACATGTGACAGACCAATACTGTTTCATAACATGTGACAGACCAATACTGGTTCATAACATGTGACAGACCAATACTGTTTCATAACATGTGACAGACCAATACTGTTTCATAACATGTGACAGACCAATACTGTTTCATAACATGTGACAGACCAATACTGTTCATAACATGTGACAGACCAATACTGTTTCATAACATGTGACAGACCAATACTGTTTCATAACATGTGACAGACCAATACTGTTTCATAACATGTGACAGACCAATACTGTTTAACAACATGTGACAGACCAATACTGTTTCATAACATGTGACAGACCAATACTGTTTCATAACATGTGACAGACCAATACTGTTTAACAACATGTGACAGACCAATACTGTTTCATAACATGTGACAGACCAATACTGTTTCATAACATGTGACAGACCAATACTGTTTCATAACATGTGACAGACCAATACTGTTTCACAACATGTGACAGACCAATACTGTTTCATAACATGTGACAGACCAATACTGTTTCATAACATGTGACAGACCAATACTGTTTCATAACATGTGACAGACCAATACTGTTTCATAACATGTGACAGACCAATACTGTTTCATAACATGTGACAGACCAATACTGTTTCACAACATGTGACAGACCAATACTGTTTCATAACATGTGACAGACCAATACTGTTTCACAACATGTGACAGACCAATACTGTTTCATAACATGTGACAGACCAATACTGTTTCACAACATGTGACAGACCAATACTGTTTCATAACATGTGACAGACCAATACTGTTTCATAACATGTGACAGACCAATACTGTTTCATAACATGTGACAGACCAATACTGTTTCATAACATGTGACAGACCAATACTGTTTCATAACATGTGACAGACCAATACTGGTTCATAACATGTGACAGACCAATACTGTTTCATAACATGTGACAGACCAATACTGTTTCATAACATGTGACAGACCAATACTGTTTCATAACATGTGACAGACCAATACTGTTTCATAACATGTGACAGACCAATACTGTTTCATAACATGTGACAGACCAATACTGTTTCATAACATGTGACAGACCAATACTGTTTCACAACATGTGACAGACCAATACTGTTTCATAACATGTGACAGACCAATACTGTTTCATAACATGTGACAGACCAATACTGGTTCACAACATGTGACAGACCAATACTGTTTCATAACATGTGACAGACCAATACTGTTTCATAACATGTGACAGACCAATACTGTTTCATAACATGTGACAGACCAATACTGTTTCATAACATGTGACAGACCAATACTGTTTCACAACATGTGACAGACCAATACTGTTTCATAACATGTGACAGACCAATACTGTTTCATAACATGTGACAGACCAATACTGTTTCATAACATGTGACAGACCAATACTGTTTCATAACATGTGACAGACCAATACTGTTTCATAACATGTGACAGACCAATACTGTTTCATAACATGTGACAGACCAATACTGTTTCATAACATGTGACAGACCAATACTGTTTCATAACATGTGACAGACCAATACTGTTTCATAACATGTGACAGACCAATACTGTTTCATAACATGTGACAGACCAATACTGTTTCATAACATGTGACAGACCAATACTGTTTCATAACATGTGACAGACCAATACTGTTTCATAACATGTGACAGACCAATACTGTTTCATAACATGTGACAGACCAATACTGTTTCATAACATGTGACAGACCAATACTGTTTCATAACATGTGACAGACCAATACTGTTTCATAACATGTGACAGACCAATACTGTTTCATAACATGTGACAGACCAATACTGTTTCATAACATGTGACAGACCAATACTGTTTCATAACATGTGACAGACCAATACTGTTTCATAACATGTGACAGACCAATACTGTTTCATAACATGTGACAGACCAATACTGTTTCATAACATGTGACAGACCAATACTGTTTCATAACATGTGACAGACCAATACTGTTTCATAACATGTGACAGACCAATACTGTTTCATAACATGTGACAGACCAATACTGTTTCATAACATGTGACAGACCAATACTGGTTCATAACATGTGACAGACCAATACTGGTTCATAACATGTGACAGACCAATACTGGTTCATAACATGTGACAGACCAATACTGTTTCATAACATGTGACAGACCAATACTGTTTCATAACATGTGACCGACCAACACCTAACAAGGCCTCTTTGTCTCTTAGCTGAGACCTTGAAACTGAGATATTTTTTGTTTGTTCTCAAAACATGGTAGTTCGTTCTCAAAACACGATCTGGGCGTACTGCCAAATTGCAGCTACTGATAGGTGATTTGTACAGTCAGCCACTTGCATGAACACAGAAATTGGTTTATAGAACAGCAGATGAATAGAACACATAAATGAGTTATAAGAAAAACACAAACATTAATATTCCCATTACAAGGGTCATGTTCATTCGGCAACAAATGGAAGAAAACAGTCAAACAGGGAGGGGAGGGACCACCTGGAATTAAGAAATGAGAAACGCACATTTTATTTTTCAGTTACAAAACATTTGAAAACCTTTTCTGTGACGTTCCCTAATGAATAGGAACCTGGTCATGCAGTTTTTCCAGAACAGTCCGGAACTATAATACATCTTCATTTGAGACATTAGAGACCCCTAAGGTTGATAGATTAACTAGGCCTACACAACATAATGATCACTCAAAGTGCCCTACATTTTGACTCTCCATGTACTTTAGTTCTGGGTTGTAAGTGAATTTGTCACAGCTCACAGGGGTTATGACAGGGACATCTACCTGCAGGTCATCTCTGTTTGAAGTGGTTAAAACCAGCGGCAGGGATCCGGAGGTTGAGTACGGGGAACTGATTGAGCAACAGAAGCAGGTGTACCAGCACAGGTGAGGGACCAGGAATCCAGAGGAGGAAGAAGGGAGTGATGGAATCTAACATTGTCTAACATTAGTCCTGATCATTATGTATTATTAGAAGAGACAAGCTGCCTCCTGCTAGCCTGAAATCGACAGCCTTTTCTGCTAACATTCCACTCTTTGTATTCCCTGTCATTGCTAAAACATGTTTTGCATGACAAGGAGTGGAATGATGACAGGAACAGGTTGGTTACCAGGTTAGCATACTGCCCTTACGGCCGGTAAATCATTAAATGCAACTTCCTCCTCAAAATGATATTAATCTGTTCAGCTTTTCGGTCTCTGGATATGCTGCTAATATTGTCAACTCTGGAATATTTTAAAAACACCCATATTTCCTGTGAGATCCTGGCACTTGCTTTCCCTTGGAAATATAATGTTTTGAATCAAATTCCCCCCTCTCTGGTGTGGGTTGACTGATCTACCAGCTCATGTTTGTTGCCTAGGTTTATGATATTATAATATAGATTATACGGTGGTCATACATGCTCAATACAAGTGTTATAATGCATTGTAACTGCATCATAATGCATTATAACTGCATCAAAATGCATGATACCGGCATTATAACTACATCATAATGCATGATACCGGCATTATAACTGCATCATAATGCATGATACCGGCATTATAACTGCATCATAATGCATGATACCGGCATTATAACTGCATCATAATGCATTATAACTGCATCAAAATGCATGATACCGGCATTATAACTGCATCATAATGCATGATACCGGCATTATAACTGCATCAAAATGCATTATAACTGCATCAAAATGCATGATACCGGCATTATAACTGCATCATAATGCATTATAACTGCATCAAAATGCATGATACCGGCATTATAACTGCATCATAATGCATTATAACTGCATCAAAATGCATGATACCGGCATTAAAACAAACTGCATCATAATGCATTATAACTGCATCATAATGCATGATACCGGCATTATAACTGCATCATAATGCATTATAACTGCATCAAAATGCATGATACCGGCATTAAAACTGCATCATAATGCATTATAACTGCATCAAAATGCATGATACCGGCATTATAACTGCATCATAATGCATGATACCGGCATTATAACTGCATCATAATGCATGATACCGGCATTATAACTGCATCATAATGCATGATACCGGCATTATAACTGCATCATAATGCATGATACCGGCATTAAAACTGCATCATAATGCATTATAACTGCATCAAAATGCATGATACCGGCATTATAACTGCATCATAATGCATGATACCGGCATTATAACTGCATCATAATGCATGATACCGGCATTATAACTGCATCATAATGCATTATAACTGCATCAAAATGCATGATACCGGCATTATAACTGCATCACAATGCATGATACCGGCATTATAACTGCATCATAATGCATTATAACTGCATCAAAATGCATGATACCGGCATTATAACTCCATCAAAATGCATGATACCGGCATTATAACTCCATCAAAATGCATGATACCAGCATTATAACTCCATCAAAATGCATAATACCGGCATTATAACTGCATCAAAATGCATGATACCGGCATTATAACTGCATCATAATGCATTATAACTGCATCAAAATGCATGATACCGGCATTATAACTGCATCATAATGCATGATACCGGCATTATAACTGCATCATAATGCATTATAACTGCATCAAAATGCATGATACCGGCATTAAAACTGCATCATAATGCATTATAACTGCATCATAATGCATGATACCGGCATTAAAACTGCATCATAATGCATTATAACTGCATCAAAATGCATGATACCGGCATTATAACTGCATCATAATGCATTATAACTGCATCAAAATGCATGATACCGGCATTATAACTGCATCATAATGCATGATACCGGCATTATAACTGCATCACAATGCATGATACCGGCATTATAACTGCATCATAATGCATGATACCGGCATTATAACTGCATCATAATGCATTATAACTGCATCAAAATGCATGATACCGGCATTATAACTGCATCATAATGCATGATACCGGCATTATAACTGCATCATAATGCATTATAACTGCATCAAAATGCATGATACCGGCATTATAACTGCATCATAATGCATGATACCGGCATTATAACTGCATCATAATGCATGATACCGGCATTATAACTGCATCATAATGCATGATACCGGCATTATAACTGCATCATAATGCATGATACCGGCATTAAAACTGCATCATAATGCATTATAACTCCATCAAAATGCATGATACCGGCATTAAAACTGCATCATAATAAATGATACCTGCAGGCTTTAAGTGAAGCATTACCATTACTTCACACAGGGACAATGCTACATTAAATCAAGTATCTTATGCTACAACTTGAATACAATTGTATTTGTTACATGCTTCGTAAACAACAGGTGTAGACGAACAGTGAAATGTTTACTTGCGGGACCATCCCAACACTGCTGAGAGAAATAATAGGAAAATAACAACGAGGAATAAATCCACAATGAGTAACGATAACTTGGCTGTATATACGGGGTACCAGTACCAAGTCGATGTGCAGGGGTACAATGTAATTGAGGTAGAGAATAAACAGTAACAGCAGTGTATTTGATAAGTCAGAGTTAATGCAAAAAGGGCCACTGGAGATAGTCCTTGTACCTATTGGTTAACTTTGTAACTATTTAGCAGTCTTATGGCTTGGGGGGTATAAGCTGTTCAGGCTTGTTGGTTCCAGACTTGTGGGCAGTCCAATGATTGATTATGTTGCTGAACATGACTGATCTGTGCAGTGAATGTGTGCTGTTTGTGTGTTGCAGTTGGTTGAAGGTGACCGAGTGCCTGACTGAAAAGAATCTGCCCACCTTTAAGCCAGGTGACAAGGTGAGGGTGGATGTTTTGATACTGTATATTAAATTTAAAAAGGATATTTCTCAAAGTGGATTTGCTTGTTTTATTCAAACCTAATCACACCTTTTCTATTCTTCATATGTCATCACCATCGGGCTTCAGTTGAAAGAAAAAGACTGTCAGGTGATTAAAGACAAGTTCAAGGTAAGACAAGGAGGCCAGATTCCTCCATGTACCTAAAGGATCTGTTTCAGTACTAGTGATGGGGGGGGGGGCGATACAGATACATATCGAGATATTATCTTTGACGATATATCGTATCGTTTTGACAATAGCGCAATATTATATTTGTGCTAGTTGTTCCTGCACTAAAACTCCAGTATTTTTCCTTCATAGCTTGTTCTCCATCTTCATTTTAAATAAGGCGCCAATTTATTAGGGAAACAATTTGTTTTCAGCACTTTTTTATTTCCATGACTGATCAAAACTAGTTTTCTCATGTCTCTCTCTCGTCTCAGCAGCAGACATATGGTGAGCAATATGTTTGGAACATCGAATCGCAATAAAATCACAGTATCGAATAGCAATACATATAGAATCACAATACATATAGAATCATGAGAATCACAATACATACAGAATCACAATACATACAGAATCCATGAGAATCACAATACATATAGAATCACAATACATATAGAATCATGAGAATCACAATACATATAGAATTACAATACATATAGAATCATGAGAATCACAATACATATAGAATCACAATACATACAGAATCATGAGAATCACAATACATATAGAATCACAATATATATAGAATCATGAGAATCACAATACATATAGAATCATGAGAATCACAATACATATAGAATCATGAGAATCACAATACATAGAGAATCACAATACATATAGAATCATGAGAATCACAATACATATAGAATCACAATACATATAGAATCACAATACATATAGAATCATGAGAATCACAATACATATAGAATCACAATACATATAGAATCATGAGAATCACAATACATATAGAATCATGAGAATCACAATACATATAGAATCATGAGAATCACAATACATATAGAATCACAATACATATAGAATCATGAGAATCACAATACATATAGAATCATGAGAATCACAATACATATAGAATCATGAGAATCACAATACATATAGAATCATGAGAATCACAATACATATAGAATCATGAGAATCACAATACATATAGAATCATGAGAATCACAATACATATAGAATCATGAGAATCACAATACATATAGAATCATGAGAATCACAATACATATAGAATCATGAGAATCACAATACATATAGAATCATGAGAATCACAATACATATAGAATCACAATACATATAGAATCACAATACATATAGAATCATGAGAATCACAATACATATAGAATCATGAGAATCACAATACATATAGAATCATGAGAATCACAATACATATAGAATCATGAGAATCACAATACATATAGAATCATGAGAATCACAATACATATAGAATCATGAGAATCACAATACATATAGAATCATGAGAATCACAATACATATAGAATCATGAGAATCACAATACATATAGAATCATGAGAATTCAAATACATATCGTAATACATAACATATTGGCACCTAAGTATCATGATAATATGGTATCGTGAGGTCCCTGACAATTCCCAGCCCTAATCAGTACCATGTTACATCTCTACAACCCTTATTCATACTCACAAACAGAATGATCACAAACATCTAAACCCAACATGTCAGCTTATTTTATATTCTTAGATGTTATATATTTTATGACTGCTGCAAGATGAATTGCCTCTTTGAAGACCTTAAAGTTTTCTGAATCTGAATGTCAGCTTAGGGCTCGTATTTATGGGGCACCGTTTGTGACATGCTATATAAAAATTGTAATGTTTGCATTTTCTGTTACAAAACAGTGCCCTCATATGTGATAACATGACGGTCCCCCCAAAAAATGATATGACCTTTGACCTCGTGTCGTCCAGAGCTTCAACGAGGGCCTGGAGGAACTGTGTAAGGCTCAGAAAGCATGGGCCATCCCAGACAGAGAGCAGCGCCAGGCCATCTGTCAGGCCCAGAGAGAGATGGTGTCCAAGGCCTACACAGCCTTTCTGCTGAGGGGAGTCATGGCATATCACAGGGCTTATTACTGGAGACTGCTGCTGAATTCAGAATCAACCCCTATTCCCTAGCTCTTACTTCATAGCCCCTATACCCTATTTCTTAGCTCTTACACTCTAGCCCCTATCCCCTAGCTCTTACTCTCTAGCCCCTACTCCATATTCACTAGACGCTATTCACCAGCCCCTACTCCCCAACTACTCCTGTAGATCTGAGCGGATTGGATGGATACAAGCATTATGGTAATACCTTCATCTTGCCTTCTGATTGGCCTAGTGAAAATGTTGTTATATTGCTTCTACCTATCCAATCCTCTTAGATCTGCAAGGGTGGCTAGGGAATAGGGGTCCATTTGGAATTCAGCACACAAGGTGGTTGAATAACTGATGCTTTTCAAATATTGTAGGTGAAACTGGGATGTCCCATGTATGTTTGGTACAAGACATGGGTTATTTTATTCACCACGGTTCAATATTGATGTGCAGTAAGAATTTCATACAGAACGCTGGTACAGTGATATTCATTTATTATGGTCCTTTACACAGATGTGACCATGAGTTCTCCAAACACCCTGAGAGATACCACAAATACAGCCCAGCGCAGGTGGAGGAGATGATCGAGAGACTATTTGATATCTCAGCCTGAGGTTGAGAACCTGCTTAGTTGGGAGATAATAAGGCCTTCTCACTGCCTCTATAAGAAGTAACACACTGTTGATTTGTTTCCACACTAATGCTACAGCTACAGTCCCAGGCCTCTATTCTGGGGGATTATATCACTACAGTCCCCATTACATGTATTCATTAGAGTTCTAGGCCTCTATTCTAGGGGATTATAGCACTACAGTCCCCATTACATGTATTCATTAGAGTTCTAGGCCTCTATTCTGGGGGATTATAGCACTACAGTCCCCATTACATGTATTCATTAGAGTTCTAGGCCTCTATTCTAGGGGATTATAGCACTACAGTCCCCATTACATTTATTCATTAGAGTTCTAGGCCTCTATTCTGGGGGTTATAGCACTACAGTCCCCATTACATGTATTCATTAGAGTTCTAGGCCTCTATTCTAGGGGATTATAGCACTACAGTCCCCATTACATGTATTCATTAGAGTTCTAGGCCTCTATTCTAGGGGATTATAGCACTACAGTCCCCATTACATGTATTCATTAGAGTTCTAGGCCTCTATTCTAGGGGATTATAGCACTACAGTCCCCATTACATGTATTCATTAGAGTTCTAGGCCTCTATTCTGGGGGATTATAGCACTACAGTCCCCATTACATGTATTCATTAGAGTGCTAATTGCTAAATGTATTATTACACATGACTGTCTAGTTCTAAACATGTTTAAATAAATATTGTTAAAGCCCTACTTAAGAATAAACACATCTATTTATTTTACCCAGAAACTCAAAACAACTAGCTTTTTGTTTGTGCTTGCAACATTTCTGAAGACCCAAATACACCAATATTTTTTGAAATGATGGTTAAAAGCGAATAAAGAATTTATGACCAGAATTCTAATTGGTTGATCTCACATTGAGAACCAAAGGAGAAATATAAAATGATGACTGAGTAAACAATGAGGACAGTGAGATAGATACAGAAACAGATCAAGTCCACTTTGTTGGCAAAGCGATGGTGTATAGCATTTTTCTGGTCTTGTGCAGCCATTTTGTTGAGAAACTTCACCACCTTCTGGAGGGCTGTATTCTTCTCTTCCTCTGAGGCTTTAATATCAGACAAAGTAAATGAGAGGAAAAAGGATAACCTATTATTAATATAACATGATTAAATAAAGATGTAAAAATTATTGACCTTTCTGTAAAATGACAGTTTTCAGTGACAGGTGAAAGATCAAATGGAGTAGCTGTCCAGACCAGCGTAAATGCCAGACAAATGATGCTAACAAGAAAATATGCTGGGAAAGACTGCATGCTTTAACTGCAGCTAAAGGGTAAGAATTAAAAGGTTGAGCATTAAAATACAACTTGACTAGTTTATGATGAAAGTCAGTTATGGGGTCCCCAGTAAAACTGGTTGCAGTAACGTCATTATGACTTCATGGTCAGGTTATAAATGGTTGTATAAGGACGTTTTGTTAATGTCTTTGGAAACCATGAAAATATATCTTGCTCTGTGGATAACTGAGTTGACAGAAGAATGAAAAAGTTTACCCTCTTCATTGTCTGTGTCTTTAAGCAGTGAGTCTTTGGACTTGGAGAGGCTGCAGGGCCAGAGAGTGCCACACTTAGCCAGGCGTGTGAGCACCATAGACTGCAACGTGCTCAACACCAGGATGACCAAACAGAAACAGAAGTGCTTTCCTATGGAGAACAACGAGAGAGATGTGTGAGTGTTACATGGTGGCAGAGAGGTCCTGTATACATGAAACTGACATCAGTGTGCTGCTACCAGTATATCTTTCTTTACTGTCCCTGTAACATACCGGGCTGGAAATAGTGAAACTCTGCATGCACCCAACGGATCACTAGGATCACTGTTGCTGTTCAGGATCACTGCTCCCAAATTGACAACATACCAAACTATTGAGCTGCAGAAAAATATCAAATTCGATAGCTCCCTTGGTGACATTTCAAGCTAGCTGTTACATACACACCGTTTATAACCAAATGCTGTTTCATTCTGGTGCATTACACACAGGACACTCACGGATGATGGGGCTGCACTGGCCTCCTCCAGGCAGTAGGTCGTTGAGGATGATGAGGAACATGATGAAGCTGAGAACCAGTGTAACCTTGAATGAGATACGCTCGCCCCCTCCCAGTGGCAGGGAGAAGCTCACCACATCTGCCACAATGATCAGTATACTGGGCAGGACCAGGGACAGAAAGGGGTTTTCAGACCGCATTTTCAGCGACACCTGTGAAGACAGATGGGTAGGCCAGACTGAAATCATTTGTTTTTCGAGTTCTTGCGTCTAAACGTAGAGCATTTGTTTAAAATTGAAAGGGAAGAGCATTACATTCCAAAATCAGACTTTGTCAGATGTTTTCAGAACTCAAAAGAAGCCTTATGTCAATGAGTCCACATCCTTCACCATCGGTTGTGCAGATCCAACTATGCCTTAACCCCAATTAATGGGAAAAGAAACACACTGCAAATTTGGAAATGACATGGTGCTCATCTTTTTAATTCATTTGGAATTGTGGCATGTAGCTGGATCTACACAATACTATAGCCTGGGATGTGTATTTATGGATCTACACAATACATAGCCTGGGATGTGTATTTATGGATCTGCACAATACATAGCCTGGGATGTGTATTTATGGATCTGCACAATACATAGCCTGGGATGTGTATTTATGGATCTGCACAATACATAGCCTGGGATGTGTATTTATGGATCTGCACAATACATAGCCTGGGATGTGTATTTATGGATCTGCACAATATATAGCCCGGGATGTGTATTTATGGATCTGCACAATATATAGCCTGGGATGTGTATTTATGGATCTGCACAATACATAGCCCGGGATGTGTATTTATGGATCTGCACAATACATAGCCCGGGATGTGTATTTATGGATCTGCACAATACATAGCCCGGGATGTGTATTTATGGATCTGCACAATACATAGCCCGGGATGTGTATTTATGGATCTGCACAATACATAGCCCTGGATGTGTATTTATGGATCTGCACAATACATAGCCCGGGATGTGTATTTATGGATCTACACAATAATATAGCCCGGGATGTGTATTTATGGATCTACACAATAATATAGCCCGGGATGTGTATTTATGGATCTACACAATAATATAGCCCGGGATGTGTATTTATGGATCTGCACAATACATAGCCTGGGATGTGTATTTATGGATCTGCACAATACATAGCTTGGGATGTGTATTTATGGATCTACACAATACATAGCTTGGGATGTGTATTTATGGATCTACACAATACATAGCCCGGGATGTGTATTTATGGATCTGCACAATAATATAGCCCGGGATGTGTATTTATGGATCTGCACAATAATATAGCCTGGGATGTGTATTTATGGATCTACACAATACATAGCCCGGGATGTGTATTTATGGATCTGCACAATACATAGCCTGGGATGTGTATTTATGGATCTGCACAATACATAGCCTGGGATGTGTATTTATGGATCTGCACAATACATAGCCTGGGATGTGTATTTATGGATCTGCACAATACATAGCCTGGGATGTGTATTTATGGATCTGCACAATACATAGCCTGGGATGTGTATTTATGGATCTGCACAATACATAGCCTGGGATGTGTATTTATGGATCTGCACAATACATAGCCTGGGATGTGTATTTATGGATCTACACAATACATAGCCCGGGATGTGTATTTATGGATCTGCACAATACGTAGCCCGGGATGTGTATTTATGGATCTGCACAATACATAGCCCGGGATGTGTATTTATGGATCTACACAATACATAGCCCGGGATGTGTATTTATGGATCTGCACAATAATATAGCCTGGGATGTGTATTTATGGATCTGCACAATACATAGCCTGGGATGTGTATTTATGGATCTGCACAATACATAGCCCGGGATGTGTATTTATCTCAACGGAACACTACTTATGAAAGGTATAAAAACATCAGATACATTTTTATTTAAGTGTATTGTATTTTTCTCTGTGTAATTGTTGTTTAAGCTCTGCCCTTAAAAATAGATAACATAAACTACTGAAATCACCAGGAACACTCACTAACCCATAGATAAAGATACTTTACTCTACATATCACATAAACTACTGAAATCACCAGGAACACTCACTAACCCATAGGTAAAGATACTTTACTCTACATATCACATAAACTACTGAAATCACCAGGAACACTCACTAACCCATAGATAAAGATACTTTACTCTACATATCACAAACTACTGAAATCACCAGGAACACTCACTAACCCATAGATAAAGATACTTTACTCTACATATCACATAAACTACTGAAATCACCAGGAACACTCACTAACCCATAGATAAAGATACTTTACTCTACATGTCACATAAACTACTGAAATCACCAGGAACACTCACTAACCCATAGATAAAGATACTTTACTCTACATATCACATAAACTACTGAAATCACCAGGAACACTCACTAACCCATAGATAAAGATACTTTACTCTACATGTCACATAAACTACTGAAATCACCAGGAACACTCACTAACCCATAGATAAAGATACTTTACTCTACATGTCACATAAACTACTGAAATCACCAGGAACACTCACTAACCCATAGATAAAGATACTTTACTCTACATATCACATAAACTACTGAAATCACCAGGAACACTCACTAACCCATAGATAAAGATACTTTACTCTACATATCACATAAACTACTGAAATCACCAGGAACACTCACTAACCCATAGATAAAGATACTTTACTCTACATGTCACATAAACTACTGAAATCACCAGGAACACTCACTAACCCATAGATAGTTGCGATCATCTCTGCCTCCTTTAGTGTTGAGTTCCACCTCCTCGGTTAGCCAGTCCCCACGGTTTGCGCTAGTTTTGCTCACATTCCTGAAGTTCAGGAACATGCCACATCCTGGAAAAGCAGATATTTGATACCAGTTCAGTCATTCAAAGATCATACCGTTCGTAGCTTCACACCCCTAAAAATCTATTGTTTTAGGGGTGTAAAGATTCTTTGTTCGGTTCATTTCTTGATATGACTCTTATATTGGTTCTCAGAAGAGGATGGAAAAATGACCACAATTTTTTTTTTAAACATACTTTTTTTGTTGTTGAAATAATCAAAACAAAATCTATAATACTTCAGTGGTGGTAGCCTACGGTAACACATTTCTCAGAGCCACTTTGGTGAAACAACCTCACTTTGATTCATAAGAAGCTGTTTGATTCATTCTGGCAGCCATATCCTTTGTTTGTTAGCGTGGGGTCTCAGAGAGAAGTGCCACATCATTTGCAAAATGCAATAAAAAAAATATAAGTGTCCAAATCACCATTAAGTAAAACATCAAACTAAACATGGTTGATTTGGCCATGAAATGTTGACAATTGCCCCGATCACTCCCATTGATTTGTTTTGTTAGCGTGGCTAAAGTTAGTAGTTGTTGTTCAGAGAGAACTGAACCATGGGTTAATGTTTCTCCTGGCCCATAGAATACTTTCAGGGTGAGGAACCATCTAACATCAAGTTGTAAAATTATGAACTTCCCCAATAAGGCTAAAGCTTAAGGAGTACTCAAATAATAATATGGATTTCTAGAGTGTTCTTGCTTTCAGCATACACACTAATAAAACACTGCTTCCTCATGGGGTTTCATACCGCTCAGAACATTGTGTTTGTCTTCTACCGGATGCTCTTTATAACACCCCCAGTTCTCATGTCTATCGTCATGCAGCACTGCTAAAACCAGTCACCCCAGTATCTGTCTATTTCACTCTGACGTGAACTATACAACACAGAAAAGCTTGCATTTGTTATGTTGTTTATATAATTCTTATTTGTGCTTAACTTATTCATTTACCTTATTTAATTTGGGAGATAGCTTAAGCCTACATTAAAGATTGTCCATTGTTATCATTTACACAGGATGGTATAATGGTCATTTCTTTTTCCCCTCCTGAAAATTGAGCAAAAAAAATCAAGGACTGAACCAAATCAAAATGTTTGAACCATTACACACCTAATATTTCACTGTGTCCAGCCCAAAAGGCCAATTGGGTCTGCACCATGCTACACCGGCCCAAACACACCTCTGTTACCACAAACCTGGAAGTGACAATGTATATATACACTGTACAGTAGATGACTGATGGGGGGGGCGCTGTGTTGAACCACCGTGCCTCCATCTTGGCACCCCCCAATCATTGTATTTTTTTGGAAGCATTTATTAATGTCTACATTTGTTTTTGCTACATTTATTATTTTACAGACTCCATAGAAACACCTTGAATAACAGCTTCATACATGGATACACAGATAGTATTTAACCCCTTTATTTTAGGCACTAAACTATCTCCATATATTCTTGCATACATTAAAAAATAAAAAATAACTTAACCTAGGCTCGTGAGAGACTCACCTTTCCATAGAAGGGTCATAGTGTGTAGCCCAAACTGTTGGGATGCTACAGACAGAAGTTGGCATATCGGCTGTACTGACTTCAGACCAGTCCTGTGACTGTTGTGGGGGTCATAGAGCATAATGGAGAGAACCGTCATAATCCTGAGAGTCTCATCTTAATAGTTTGTAGGCCAAACCGTATGGACTCTACAGACATTTTTGTGAGAAGACTGATTTTCGGGATGTCTCATGGTCTGATAAACACCGCCCTAGCTCTGGCACCTTTCATCGCAGATGCAGAAGGGCAATATTGGCAGGCGCAGTGGATTGAAACACATTTCATGAGAAAAACAGATATCTATCTTAAATTGACAGATTTTTATGGGGATTATTATGCTAATTTGATTTCCACAGGGTCGTGGGCATAGACTTTAGGGGAGTTTTAAAATGTACTTTTTTGGAATTACAAATGTTACTGTCACCACAATAACAGAACAATACTTAAATGCATGTAATTTTGTCCTTGAAACATTTCATTGAAATACTGTAGAATTACATTCATTCCTATGGAGCACTGCTCCTACTGGGGAATGGCTTCAATGCCTCTCAATGGCAATACATAGCATCGGCAATCCAGGGTTTATATACCCCTTGATTTATTCTAAAAATAAATGTGTTACACACATCTGATTTTTGGGGATTTTCTCCCACTTTTCCCTGCAGATTTTCAAGTTAGATGGGGAGCGGCGATGAACAGCAATCTAAGTTTTTTTCAATGAGATTCAAGTCTGGGCTTTGACTGGGCCACTCAGGGACTTTCACATTGTTGTTCTGAAGCCATTCCATCGTTGCTTTGGCTGCAAGTATTCACCCCCAGTCTAACGTCGTTTGCACTCTGAAGCAGGTGCTCATCAAGGATGTATTTGGCTCCATTCAATGTTCTCTCTATCCTTACCAGTCCCTCAATCCCTGCTGCTCAACAGGGTAGGGATGGCGTTAGAGGGTGATGAGCTGTGCCTGCTTCTCTCCAGACATAGTGGTTTGCATTCAGGCCAAAGAGTTCCATTTTTGTCTCATCAGACCACAGAATATTTTTGCCTTATGCTCGAGTCTTTTCATATACCTTTTTGCAAACTCCAGACGTGCTGTCATGCGCCTTTTTCTCAGGAGTGGCTTCCGTCTGGCCACTCTCCTATAAACCCCAGATTGGTGAAGTGCTGTAGAGACTGTTGTCCTTCTGGCAGGTTCTCCCATCTCAGCCAAGAAACTCTGTAGTTCTATCAGAGTGGTCATTGAGTTCTTGGTTACCTCCTGACCAAGGTCCTTCTTGCCCGGTTTCTCAGTTTGATTTGACAGCCAGCTCTAGGCAGAGTCTGGGTAGTTCCATGTTTTTATTTATTTCCCAATGATGTTGACCACTGTACTCTTGGAAACTTTCAACACTCTATAAATTATTTTATACCCTTCCCCAGATATGCCTTATCACAATTCCCAGAGATCTACAGACAGCTCCTAGGACCTTATAGTATAATTTCTGCTCTGACATGCACTGTCAACTATGGGACCTTACATAGACAGGTGGATAGTGACATATCAAGGATGATCAAAGGAAGTTGGATGCACCTGAGCTCAATTTGTAGTGTCATAGGAAAGGGGTGTGAATAATTATATAAATTCAAGTTCTGTTTTTTTTTTTTTATGTATAAATATGCAAACATTTCTAAAGACTTTCTCACTTTGCCATGATGGGGTATTGTGTGTAGATGGGTGAGAGAGAAACAATATATTTAATCATTTTGAATTCAGGCCATAACAACAAACTGTGGAATAAGTCAAGGGGTATGAATAATTTCTGAAGGCACTGTACATCATTGGTAGGGAGGACAGTCAGGGAGCATATAAAACTCCAAAGATGACAAATAAACTGGGAATTGCAGTAGGCTATACAGATTTAAAACATGATGTTTTAGTTGTTTGTGTTAACATCTTGTTTTTAATAAGATCTTTGGTAAGTAATAGTGCGCAATAGCTGTTTAGCAGACAGAATGAGGATTGAAATGATGCACTTACCTTTAAGTGCCCATACATTGATGGCGATGGGGCAGAAATCTGAAGCGAAGGGGTAGTTGTACAGATTGACCTCACAGCCCACCACAGTGTTCATGATGACCATGTGCTCTATAGTCCCGTTGCTGTGCACCAGCAAATCCTTGTTGCCGTGCTTCATCGTTGTTTGCACTCTTTAGACATGAGAAGTTAAGAACAGACTGAGGATTGATCTATTAAAACTGTCACACCTAAACATTTGGCCACTCCAAAAATAAATACTGTATCTATTTAATTTCTGTAGATGTTTTACTCACTATTTAGAAGATCATGTTATAAAAGGAATCAAGAATAAATATAACTTACTGATAGGTTATTGTATTCTGTTGTAAGTGGACTCACCCATTAGTCACATGGAGTTCAGGAGTCCAGATTTTGCTGACAGGCAGGACCACCATATCATGATGATAGACTGATGTGTTCCATGATAAATCAGGGTCTTCCCAAGACTGTAGTGTATAATCATAATGAGTGGTATTACAAGATGGCACATTTACTTGAATGTCTCTGGATGTTTTTTTATGTGTACTTACCAACATAACTTGCAGATGACTCTCGAAGCGGAGATCTTTTGTGTCCTATTTAGAAGATAATAAGGGATAAATGCCAACGTTCTGTACATTCCCTTGGAAAGAAATGGTGGAGCATGTGTTATATTGTAAGTATGTTGAAGAGAGGGACAGATGGAAGTGTAGGATTGTTGGGGGGGGGTGGGGATGGGATAGGGTCTATTAGAAGTTAGTAGGGCTCTTTTTTCACAGAAGTACTACATTTAGGATGATTTAGACATTTGTAAACCGTGATTGACCTCACACTCCAGCACAGTAGGTGGCGGCATGCACCTTTAACGTTGGTTTGCAGACCGCCATTATATCTGAGAAGATGATGATTACCTTGGAAATAATGGACGACGCGGCGGAGTTGAGTCCCTTTGCAGTTTATTTTTCCATGGTAATGAACAAAACTGAGGAGTTTATCCCACTTATACCACAGTTGCCAAAGAAAATACTAAAGCACACATTTACTGCTAGACATAAAAATGTTTCCATATTTTCATAAAGATAATTCATACATTCACATTTGTTGCTAGAGACCCAGTCGTTCGTTCGATTAGTTAGATATTTATGGACGCGTTCTATTTGTTGTGTTCGCTGCCAACGTTTTTGCAGTGGTGGAAAAGGTACTCAGTCATACTTGAGTAACTTTCTACTAAGGTATACTTTACTTTTATACTATATTTTTACTCAAGTAAAAAAAGTCACCCAGTAAAATATTACTTGAGTAAAAGTCCAAGTATTTGGTTCTAAATATATTTAAGTATCAAAAGTAAATGTAATTGCTAAAAATATACTTAAGTATCAAAAGTATAAATAGATTCCTTATTAAGCAAAGCAGATTGTCTTGTTTTTTTAAATGGATGGACAGCCAGGGAAACACTAAGACATCATTTACAAACTAAACATTTGTGTTTAGTGAGTCTGGCAGATCAGAGGCAGTAGGGATGACCAGGGATGTTCTCTTCATAAGTGAGTGAATTGGACCATTTTCCTGTCCCGCTAAGCATTCAACATATAACGAGTACTTTTTGGTGTCAATGAAAATGGAGTAAAACGTTTATTTTATTATTATTTTTATTTTCTGTAGGAATGTAGTGACGTTTTCAGAAATAGTAAAGATACCGCAAAAAAAACGACTTAAGTACTTCAAAGTATGTTTACTTTACACCACTGTTTTTGTCCCTTTCTTGCTAGTTAGCCAACAGGCTATGGCTAACAGTGTCACAATCTCTGCAGTCAGAATAACAGCAAAGTAGATGTGTTTAAGATTGTTTTCTATTGACATTCATTTGGATACATCCATAAGTGAGCTCATCATGCCTGATTTTGCCTGGCATAGCTAAAGTTTGCCTTCCCGTCAGGACGCTCGACACTTCATTACGAGAAGATTGCATTACATATCAAACACTAGGCTAGAAGCTGGCTAAATAGTTTGTTGCAAGCAAATCTGGGAACTTAAATCAAAAATACCAGTTGAAAACAGCTGGTCAAACTAGAAACGTGGGAAGATTTGACAGCTTAGCGCCGCCGTCATGACTGCACAATTGTATGTTCATTACCACATTAGGTCATCAGATGCTCAAAAAGAGTCTGCAAAAACTAGCGACGTTTTTCCCCGTTGTACCTGCGTTTACAATGTATCCAATTTCGGTTTGTGTGGTTGTTGGTTTAGCTTTTTGTAACTTTGTGGCAAGTACGGTCTGCATGTGTAGGCACATAATGCATCATGATTGCAAGGTGTCCCAATTTATTTTCCAACTGGCACAATATATTTTTCAACTCTCCCGTTAGCTGGTTTTAATGTCCATTTTAGAATGCCCTTTCAGCCAATTAGACATTTGTATTCAACAAGCTGTGGTATAATTAATCATCGCATAATTATATATCTGCCAATAAGTTATCTCTGAAACTCATCACATTGTACAAAACTCAATTAAAAGGAACAGAAAGTGACTTACGACAGACAGAGTTTCATACACTATTAACGGCACACTGATATTTGAGATGCATGATGGAGACTGTGGCTGACTCAGAGCTTCTTTCGCAATCAGCATGCTGGCCAGACATCGACGTGTTGTACAGGAGGGTGTCGTTGCCCTGGATGAAGTGGCTGTGTTGGATGGTTGGTTTGTACTGGCTGTGTTGAATGGTTGGTTTGTACTGGCTGTGTTGGATGGTTGGTTTGTACTGGCTGTGTTGGATGGTTGGTTTGTACTGGCTGTGTTGGATGGTTGGTTTGTACTGGCTGTATTGGATGCATTGTCTGGAGTCATTTCACTAGCTAAAATGGCTGCATTGGATGGAGGGTCTGCTGCAGACACTGTGGAACCAGAGACAGGTATATCATTTCAGAATAATACATTGGATTTATATAGCGATTTTCTAGGAACCAATGATGCCTTCCAATATTTTAACAACCACAGTACAATAAATAAAACACGTAATCTAAATTCAATTGGATAAGGTTGTTGCCTTGCTTCACGGTAGCATAAATACTTTAAGAAATGAGGAGATAGGAATCTCATTGGTCAATTAATGGATAACGTATAACGCTCCGCTCATTGACACTCGCGTTCACGTTGTCATATGTTGTCTCACGCGGTTGTTAAACTAATCGCCCCGAAATCCCTTGTAGAAAGTTAGTTCCCAGACGCATAACCTGTTTATTTTCTTAAGTAAGTAATGTCACAAATAAAAAAACTAGGTAAACAAGATACATATCTCAGATCTCTGAATATATTTATAATGTTGTGCTTTTTTCCGTGTAATTCATGCTTATCTTGGGTTTGAGGTAGCGCTCAATTGACTCCCATTCGCTCATTGAAGGAGTACGTACGCTCCTTGTCCCATATTTACCCAGACTGCACTGTGCGGCCAATTGACAACGCGTGGAAATTGTACAAGGTAATACGAATCAAATGGAGTTTCCCATCTCCCCATTTAGAGTATTTCTGATGGCTTCATAGTAGTGACTCAATAAGTCTGAAAAGTGATCTAAACCTGGTACTCTAAATCAGTTATATTGGAGTGATACTGGACTAGAGATAAGAGTACCGGGTTTGCCAGCTTTTAGTGCAACATGTTATACAGCTTCAATACACTTAAATGTATTTGAATATTTTAATTCTAATTGTTTTCATGACTTTAGTAAGATAATCTGTTTGAAAGGCAATGTGCTGCATTTTCACACGCAGCCCAAGCAGTGCGTCAAAATGGGACGAGGCAGTTTTAAACATGTTTTGAATATTTCAGCTTGTTAACCATTTGAAATGCTTGTTTCGCAATGTTTACTTAACATCTGCTAATAGGAACGAGAAAGACGATATTATTCTAGTGTAATCTGTGCCTGTTTTAAGAAGAGTAAAATGAAGCCCAATGTCTTACCTGTTAGCAAGAGTAGAGAGAAGAGACAACATTTCAGCACACTGTGGTCCATGGGTCTCATCCCTGCACGTCCTCCTGTCACAAAGTACATGGTCAGTTAGACATTGGTGCGCAGTCTTACTAGAAATTACGAGTTTCCTCTAATGAAACGGTTAGAAGAAGGACTGAAAACCAACCTTTTAGATGCTCAGTGATCACCACTTGCATTCTACTTTCCTCTCAAGCCAAAGCCTCACCTGGGATGACCCTTATAAAGGCTGCTCTGGAACATGTGGTCACGGCAGTCTTCCACAGCCACACACACCCCCACAAACTGTCTACATTAGAATATTATCCTCGATATTGTACAGGATGTGCTTGGCTGTAATCCCAAAATAATGAGTTTTTAAATGAACCTCCCAGGATTTATTTCACCATCTTGTGTAAACAACAACCACAACAGACAGGTAATTACTAATTACTGTGACTAGGCAGAAGTGGATATACTGCACCTCCACCTGCCTCTAAACCCTGTAGTTGGGCTATATGTTTCACTGGACCTCAATAGGACCGTAGGCTGTTATCATATTGTTGAGCATACAGACTTCATACAGACAATAATACAAAAGGGATTGAGTTGGTTTATTTGAAATGTCATCATGCATGGGCACCAGACAGCATTGTGGTTTCAGTGGTGCTGTCCCCTCTCTGGGTAATGGAGAACGGTTGCTATCTACTCACTAGTGGCTCATGAAGCAGCTTGTTTTGACAGCTGGTTGTGGACTAATTGTCTGGACATATGAAACTACCCATAGTTTAAATTAGAGAGTCATTCTGATGTAATAGTGTTTATGTATAGCATCAGAAGGGTTCAAATCAAAATTAAATCAAATTTATTTATATAGACCTTCTTACATCAGCTGATATCTCAACATGCTGTACAGAAACCCAGCCTAAAACCCCAAACAGCAAGCAATGCAGGTGTAGAAGCACGATGGCTAGGAAAAACTCCCTAGAAAGGCCAGAACTTAGCCTGGTTCCTCTCTAGGTTTCTTCCTATGAGGGGTGGCCAGTCCTCTTCTGGCTGTGCCAGGTGGAGATTATAACAGAACATGGCAAAGATGTTCAAAATTCAAAAGATGTTCAGCAGGGTCAAATAATAATAATCAAAGTGGATGTCGAGGGTGCAACAGGTCAGCACCTCAGGAGTAAATGTCAGTTGGCTTTTCATAGCCGGTCATTCAGAGTATCTCTACCACTCCTGCTGTCTCTCGAGAGTTGAAAACAGCAGGTCTGGGACAGGTAGCACGTCCGGTGAACAGGTCAGGATTCCATAGCCGCAGGCAGAACAGTTGAAACTGGAGCAGCAGCACGGCCAGGTGGACTGGGGACAGCAAGGAGTCATCAGGCCAGACGGGGCGGCAGGGTAGCCTAGTTGGACTAGTAACCGGAAGGTTGCGAGTTCAAACCCCCGAGCTGACAAGGTGTCGTTCTGCCCCTGAACAGGCAGTTAACCCACTGTTCCCAGGCCGTCATTGAAAATAAGAATGTGTTCTTAACTGACTTGCCTGGTTAAATAAAGGTAAAATTTTACAAAAAAAATAAATAAAAATAGTCCTGAGGCATGGTCCTCCGAGAGAGAGAAAGAAAGAGAGAGTTAGAGAGAGCATACTTAAATTCACACAGGACACCGGATAAAGATTCACACAGGACAGAGGAGAAATACTCCAGATATAACAGACTGTGCCTAGCCCCCCGACACAAACTATTGCAGCATAAATACTGGAGGCTGAGACAGGAGTGGTCAGGAGACACTGTGGCCCCACCCGACGATACCCCCGGACAGGGCCAAACAGGCAGGATATAACCCCCACCCACTTAGCATGGTGGTTCCTTCCTCTGATGAAAGCATCAGGAACAACTGAATAATTTCCACTGTTGAGAATAACCAGATGTACTTTGGTGGTCCACATGTATACTGCACCTCTACCATGACCACAGTAGATGGGTCATGGATGATATGGTGTTCTGTGTTTCAGCAGAAATGTTCCATTACATGGGTTTGAGAGCCATAGAGAAGAGTATATATACCATGCCATCTCTAGTCTGTAAACATGGCAGAATGACTCCCAGTTTCCCAGACACATGTTCTCCACAGTAATAGCTTCATCTGTGTCTGGGAAACCGGCCCATTATGTATTTATCCATACACACCTCAGGAGGAATTTATAATAAGCACAATCCTTTAGAAAAAGACTATTTGTGGAGAAATGTATGCAGATATGTTACATGGGTGTAGTTCTCAACAGAAGTCAGGAGAGTGTTTATGTCATTGTTGACAGGCTTTCACCCCCCTGACCAATGCTGATTTTAGTGGCTGAAGCATTTTCTTTTTATCTACTACATTACTAGCAACAGACACATATTATTCCTGAGTTATGTCGGTCTGGTCCTACCAATAACTGAGGCTTATATAAACAGGCAGACATCCAAACGTGCCACTTTTAAAAGAAGACTTCTTCAGATACACACAGTTTTATTTTATTGCTACAATTATGTACTACTTATTCTATAGCTTAATTACATACAGGTAACTACCAAAATCAGCTACCAGTAGCAAGGCATGGGTAGAATTATGTGGCGGTTCAGTACTGATTTGTTTGTGTGTGGACGTGTTTAACTATACAAGAATAAACAAACCAAAATTTGACCAACTGGGAACATTTTGTTGTCTCCACAAGTTCAACTGCTGTTTCTAGGGGGTTTAGGGTAAAGGTTAGAATTAGTGTTAGGGTTGGAATTAGGGTTGGAAGGTTAGGAGGTTTAGGGCTAAGGTTAGAGTACGGGTTAGGGTTAGGGAAAATTGGATTTTGAATGAGACTTAATTGTGTGTCCCCACAAGGTTAGGTGTACAAGACTGTGTGTGCGTGTGCATGCAAAGTTGAAAAAACATGTTGACTCACCCTACTTATAGAGAAACGCCAATGCCATCCTCCTGTCTTTCATGACTCTGTCATACAGTACACACTTTTAGTTTTCCTAGGCTACCTGGCGAAAATGCTTGCTCGCAACCTAACTTCCTTTCATGGGCAACGATGTGCCGCTAGGTAACATTAGCCTACTACAGTACATTAGCTACATATTGAACTTCCATCCTCTCAGGCCAGGGGCACAATGTATGAATTAATGGTTGTATCAGAATCGCTGGCATAGTCATTTGGTCAGTAAGGAGAATTAAATAAAACCACATGTCCAAATCCCTATCTCCATCCAAGGCTAATTTAGGAAAGAGACAATTCATTATTATTATTTTTTTTTTTTCTGAGTTTTATGTAATTGGTGTTACCACCTAGAAAAGAACTGCCCAAAGGCATGGTCCTAATCCTGGGTCAAGTTTCAAATATGGCTGAATTGTGGTGTATGTACAGAATACCCATGTTGTACAATTTCTCCTCCACTAGATGGCAGTAATGGACTACCACCTCTACTGAAAGGTAACAGATCACACTTGTATGGAGCTGTTTGCAAACGTAACGTGAGCATAAAGCAAATTTTCCAGTCGTTTTGGGGTCAAGAGTAATAAAAAAAAAAGTAAAACACAGTCCTAATTTCAATGTAGTAAATCTTGCTCATTTGCCCCTGGTTGTGAAACGGAGCCATATTCTTTGACCTATTAGCAACCTCCGCGCTAAAAGGTTCTTGCTGCTCCCTCAGGATATCCTAATGTTAAAAGTGTACACCGCTGAACGTAGAGACTGGTTTTAAAAACTCTCGTAGGGTGTTTGACATTACAATTTTGGTGGGTGCTATGCTCACCCAAAGGTTCCATGGCCACAATAAAACTAAATAATGAATGAGAATGTCATGGTAATTTTAGTGGCAAGTTGGAGAATAGTTTGCCCACTATGGCTCTGTACCTAACTACACCTACTTAGTGTAATATTTCTGTTGCTGCTAATGGACACAGATTGAGGCTAGTCGTAGAGTAAAAATCAAGCTCAGTGGAGATGATTTATTGAAAGTGCTTTTTTTTGTCTAGGACTAGGCTTAATCTGTGTCAGGGAAACCAGGGCTGAAGTCAGTACGTGTTTACGTTCAATTGAATGGAAACGGTGGTGTGCTGCATGATCAGTAAAAAAATAAATGGGAGGGGTTGGGGAACGCTGTCAGCATGGCCACTCCCCTTTAAATATGTCATTCATTGCTTAAATTCACACTTCGCCGCACCCACAAAACGGGAGCAAACATACCTAAAATGTCTGTTTCAAGAACGTACAACGGCATTTTTGGAAAACGTGTTGTTCGGGACAAACCGTTCTGCAACATATCAAACAGAACGCACGTCTGCCCTTGATGTTTATTTAAATAGTTTTATTTAACTAGGCAAGTCAGTTAGGAACACATTCTTATTTACAATGACGACCTACCCGTGCCGTCCTATGGGACTCCCAATCACGGCCGGATGTGATACAGCCTGGATTCCAACCAGGAACTGTAGTGACGCTTCTTGCACTGTGATGCAGTGCCTTAGACCGCTGCACCACTTCAGTATATAATATGACTTGTACTTTATACTTTTAAAAAGTCTCTGTCAGTATGACATCTACTGGCCTTTTGGTACTTCAGTTATTCACTGGTGTCTGATGATCTCTGGCTCCTTGTCTGTTGTTTGTGGATATGCTCTGAAAACAAAAAGTCAGGTTTGAATTCATTGAGTTGCACATTCTACAAGTTACGTTGGCTACTAGGCAGTATGTCTACAATAGGTGCCTTAAAAAACAGCAATAAAACTACCACTGCAGTGCTATAATATAATGCAATGTGTGGTTTGAAGCAATTATATTCACCTTCTAGTGCATTTCTTTAATGGAATTTATATCCATTACATCATTCCAGAAATGAACACACATGCAAACACACGCAGGGTGTCAGACTTTTCCTGCCTCACCATAAGCTCTCACCATTGACCACACGCCCTTCTTTACTGAGCTTCAAAAAACATTTTGGGGCAGATCGAGGATCCGTTTGGCTTTTTATATATTGTATTGACACGATTTGTCAGGCTTTGACACCGCACTCCTACATCGTCCAAGACTTTTATGTGTAAGGGCACACAGTCTTCTGTTTGTTGTTGGTGTCTGTAGGATCGGTCCTTGGGCTATGAATCTGTATCACTCTACTGCTATAATCATGCAGAGTTGCAGCAAACCTTTCACATTAGGAAATGACCAAGTAAGACAGTGTCATGACAATTTATTTAGGTTACAATGGTAGAACATTACTGCCATCTAGTGGATAAAAACCACACTTGATGCAAATTGAAACATTAAATCGATTTAATCAAAGTGCTGTTGAACAAGAGTGAGCAAAATTTAGGATGATCAGTGTTGTGATGTGACTTGCATTAATGTGATGACTGTTATTTATCGAATCAACTAACTGTGTTTAATTGTTACCCAGTTAAATGAATCGTGTAACAATTAGGAACATTAGGAATTTGGGGCACCACAGAAGAAGTTGATTATTCAGTACTACACAAATTGATTTAATTACTATCTAACTAAATAATAACACAGTATACACATACACATTTGCATGAGACAAATGTCCCTAGTGGACTGACAAGATATGACGGCTTGGTACACATATGGAGAGGGAGGGGTAGGCAGCGTAGCCTAGTGGTTAGAGCGTTGGACTAGTAACCGGAAGGTTGCAAGTTCAAACCCCCGAGCTGACAAGGTACAAATCTGTCGTTCTGCCCCTGAACAGGCAGTTGTTCCCAGGCACTGTTCCCAGGCCGTCATTGAAAATAAGAATGTGTTCTTAACTGACTTGCCTAGTTAAATAAAGGTAAAAAAAAAAATAAAGGAAGGAAGAGACAAATAGTCAAACTTATTGTACATATGGAAACTACCCTCGAAATAATAATACTTTGTTCAGAACTTGAGCTTGCGTAACTATTCACCCTTCCCCCAAAGGCAATACTTTGTAGAGCCACCATTTGCTGCAAGTCTCTTGGGGTATGTTGCTATCAGCTTAGCACATCTAGCCACTTGGATTTTTACCCATTCTTCAAGGCTAAACTGCTCCAGCTCCTTCAAGTTGGATGGCTTCCGCTGGTGTACAGCAATCTTTAAGTCATACCACAGATTCTCAATTGGATTGAGGTCTGGGCTTTGACTAGGCCATTCCAAGACATTTAAATGTTTCCCCTTAAACCATTCGAGTGTTGCTTTAGCAGTATGCTTAGGGTTATTGTCCTGCTGGAAGGTGAACCTCCGTCCCAGTCTCAAATCTCTGGAAGACTGAAACAGGTTTCCCTCAAGAATTTCCCTGTATTTAGCGCCATCAATCATTGCTTCAATTCTGACCAGTTTCCCAGTCCCTGCTGATGATAAACATCCCAACAGCATGATGCTGCCACCACCATGCTTCACTGTGGGGATGGTATTCTCAGGGTGATGAAACAGGTGTTGGATTTGCGCCAGACATAGCGTTTTTCTTGATGGCCAAAAAGCTAAATTTTAGTCTAATCTGACCAGAGTACCTTTTTCCATATGTTTGGGGAGTCCCCCACATGCCTTTTGGTGAACACCAAAAGTGTCTTATTTTTTCTTGAAGCAATGGCTTTTTTTCTGGCCACTCTTCCGTAAAGCCCAGCTGTATGGAATGTACGGCTTAAAGTGGTCCTTCAGGGTTATCTTTGGTCTCTTTGTTGCCTCTCTGATTAATGCCCTCCTTGCCTGGTCTGTGGGTTTTGGTGGGCGGCCCTCTATTGGCAGGTTTGTTGTGGTGCCATGTTCTTTCCATTTTTTTTAAATAATGGATTTAATGGTGCTCCCTGGGATGTTCAAAATTTCTGATTTTTTTTATAACCCAACCCTGATATGTACTTCTCCAGAACTTTGTACCTGACCTGTTTGGAGAGCTCCTTTGGTCTTCATGGTGCCCCTTGCTTGGTGGTGCCCCTTGCTTAGTGGTGTTGCAGAATCTGGGCCCTTCAGAACAGGTGTGTATATATATATATACTGAGATCATGTGACACTTAGATTGCACACAGGTGGACTTTATTTGACTAATTATGTGACTTCTGAAGGTAATTGGTTGCACCAGATCTTATTTAGGGGCTTCATAGCCATTTCCGTTCTATATTTTTTACATTTGATTTTTTCATTTCACTTCACCAATTTGGACTATTTTGTGTACGTCCATTACATGGAATCCAAATTAAAATCAAATTAAATTACAGGTTGTAATGCAACAAAATAGGAAAAACGCCAAGGGGGATGATTACTTTTGCAAGGCACTGTATGTCAAGTATATTTTTAATTCAGCACTGTCCAATATTGATGTGCAGTAAGAATTTCATACAGAACGCTGGTACAGTGATATTCATTTATTATGGTCCTTTACACAGATGTGACCATGAGTTCTCCAAACACCCTGAGAGATACCACAAATACAGCCCAGCGCAGGTGGAGGAGATGATCGAGAGACTATTTGATATCTCAGCCTGAGGTTGAGAACCTGCTTAGTTAGGAGATAATATAAGGCCTTCACACTGCCTCTATAGGAAATAACACACTGTTGATTTGCTTCCACACTACTAATGCTACAGCTTCAGTCTCCATTACATGTATTCATTACAGTTCTAAATGCATTATTCCACATATGACTATCTATGTTTCAAACATGTTGAAATGTAAAGCTCTAGTGAAGAATACACAAATACATTTTTTACCACACAGAAGCTCAAAAGGTAGCTTTTTGATAGTTCTTGCAAAATTTGTGATGACCAAACCATAGAGAATGATAGAGACCTCTTGTGGCCAAAAGCATTGGCAGCAGCATGGGACTTAAACGCCTGTATTAGCATTGGCAGCAGCATGGGACTTAAACGCCTGTATTAGCATTGGCAGCAGCATGGGACTTAAACGCCTGTATTAGCATTGGCAGCAGCATGGGACTTAAACGCCTGTATTAGCATTGGCAGCAGCATGGGACTTAAACGCCTGTATTAGCATTGGCAGCAGCATGGGACTTAAACGCCTGTATTAGCATTGGCAGCAGCATGGGACTTAAACACCTGTATTAGCATTGGCAGCAGCATGGGACTTAAACGCCTGTATTAGCATTGGCAGCAGCATGGGACTTAAACGCCTGTATTAGCATTGGCAGCAGCATGGGACTTAAACGCCTGTATTAGCATTGGCAGCAGCATGGGACTTAAACGCCTGTATTAGCATTGGCAGCAGCATGGGACTTAAACGCCTGTATTAGCATTGGCAGCAGCATGGGACTTAAACGCCTGTATTAGCATTGGCAGCAGCATGGGACTTAAACACCTGTATTAGCATTGGCAGCAGCATGGGACTTAAACACCTGTATTAGCATTGGCAGCAGCATGGGACTTAAACGCCTGTATTAGCATTGGCAGCAGCATGGGACTTAAACACCTGTATTAGCATTGGCAGCAGCATGGGACTTAAACGCCTGTATTAGCATTGGCAGCAGCATGGGACTTAAACACCTGTATTAGCATTGGCAGCAGCATGGGACTTGAGCCATTTTTGAAGGAAGGACTAAGGAAGGAGCACATGATTCCATTCGGGTCATCAGTAGGGATCAGCCAATTCATTATTGTGAGGAAACATTCCATAGCTGCAATCGTCAACCTTAACTTTATACCTGTTCACTACATGTGGCAGTAAATCGTCAACCTTAACTTTATACCTGTTCACTACATGTGGCAGTAAATCATCAACCTTAACTTTATACCTGTTCACTACATGTGGCAGTAAATCGTCAACCTTAACTTTATACCTGTTCACTACATGTGGCAGTAAATCATCAACCTTAACTTTATACCTGTTCACTACATGTGGCAGTAAATCGTCAACCTTAACTTTATACCTGTTCACTACATGTGGCAGTAAATCATCGACCTTAACTTTATACCTGTTCACTACATGTGGCAGTAAATCATCAACCTTAACTTTATACCTGTTCACTACATGTGGCAGTAAATCATCAACCTTAACTTTATACCTGTTCACTACATGTGGCAGTAAATCATCAACCTTAACTTTATACCTGTTCACTACATGTGGCAGGATGCACTCTTTCAATTTGTTTACCAACTCATTGAAATAGTAGAAGAAGAAAATTGACTACTTCAAAATGGAGATTGCCTCAATGGCACTGCCCGTGCGCTCAGACGCCACAATAGGAACGATCTAGGAATGCTTTCTCTATCATATGACCACCATTTCTTTCAATATTTTTGTTAAAAGCAAATAAACAATTTAGTATTCCCAGAATTCTAAATGGTTGATCTCGCATGAAGAACCAAAGGAGAAATATAAAATGATGACTGCATAAACGATGAGGACAGTGAGATAGATACAGAAACAGATTAAGTCCACTTTGTTGGCAAGGCGATGGCGTCTTGCTTTTTTCTGATCTTGTGCAGCCATTTTGTTGATACATTTCACCATCTTTTGGAGGGCTGTATTCTTCTCTTCCTCTGAGGCTTTCAGTTTGATGACAGTAATATCAGATTTGGATTCTAGACAAAGTAAGAGAGAGGGAAAAAATGATAAGTTATTATAAAATAAGTGGTTCGAGCCCTGAATACTGATTGGCTGACAGCTGTGGTATATCAGACCGTATACCACGTGTATGACAAAACATACATTTTTACTGCACTAATTTTGTTGGTAACCAGTTTTATAATAGCAAAAAGGCCTCTGGGGTTTGTGGTATATGTCCAATATACCACGGGTAAGGGCTGTATCAAGGCACTCTGCGTTGTGACGTGCTTAAGAACCGCCCTTAGCCGTGATATATTGGCCATACAGTATACCACATCCCCTCAGGCCTTATTACTTAAATATAACACTATTAAATAAGAGATTAAAAAAATGAAGACATTTTTGTAAAAACTATTTGTAACTGTATTCGTTTTATCACAGTTGATTGTTGTAATCGGATTTCCTCGAGATCGGAAAACCCAGAAGTGTGCTTTAAATGCAGGTACAGAACATACCTCATTCACACATTACTGCGCTGTCACTCAGAGCACGTCTCACAACACATCTGTATGTTCCTTCACTCATCCACACATTACTGCGCTGTCACTCAGAGCACGTCTCACAACACATCTGTATGTTCCTTCACTCATCCACACATTACTGCGCTGTCACTCAGAGCACGTCTCACAACACATCTGTATGTTCATTCACTCATTCACACATTACTGCGCTGTCACTCAGAGCACGTCTCACAACACATCTGTATGTTCCTTCACTCATTCACACATTACTGCTCTGTCACTCAGAGCACATCTCTAACACATCTGTATGTTCCTTCACTCATCCACACATTACTGCTCTGTCACTCAGAGCACGTCTCTAACACATCTGTATGTTCCTTCACTCATTCACACATTACTGCGCTGTCACTCAGAGCACATCTCACAACACATCTGTATGTTCCTTCACTCATCCACACATTACTGCGCTGTCACTCAGAGCACATCTCACAACACATCTGTATGTTCCTTCACTCATCCACACATTACTGCGCTGTCACTCAGAGCACGTCTCACAACACATCTGTATGTTCCTTCACTCATTCACACATTACTGCGCTGTCACTCAGAGCACATCTCACAACACATCTGTATGTTCCTTCACTCATCCACACATTACTGCACTGTCACTCAGAGCACGTCTCACAACACATCTGTATGTTCCTTCACTCATCCACACATTACTGCGCTGTCACTCAGAGCACGTCTCACAACACATCTGTATGTTCCTTCACTCATCCACACATTACTGCACTGTCACTCAGAGCACGTCTCACAACACATCTGTATGTTCCTTCACTCATTCACACATTACTGCGCTGTCACTCAGAGCACATCTCACAACACATCTGTATGTTCATTCACACATTACTGCGCTGTCACTCAGAGCACGTCTCACAACACATCTGTATGTTCCTTCACTCATCCACACATTACTGCACTGTCACTCAGAGCACATCTCACAACACATCTGTATGTTCCTTCACTCATTCACACATTACTGCGCTGTCACTCAGAGCACGTCTCACAACACATCTGTATGTTCCTTCACTCATTCACACATTACTGCGCTGTCACTCAGAGCACGTCTCACAACACATCTGTATGTTCCTTCACTCATTCACACATTACTGCGCTGTCACTCAGAGCACGTCTCACAACACATCTGTATGTTCCTTCACTCATTCACACATTACTGCGCTGTCACTCAGAGCACATCTCACAACACATCTGTATGTTCCTTCACTCATTCACACATTACTGCGCTGTCACTCAGAGCACATCTCACAACACATCTGTATGTTCCTTCACTCATTCACACATTACTGCACTGTCACTCAGAGCACGTCTCACAACACATCTGTATGTTCCTTCACTCATCCACACATTACTGCACTGTCACTCAGAGCACGTCTCACAACACATCTGTATGTTCATCCACACATTACTGCACTGTCACTCAGAGCACGTCTCACAACACATCTGTATGTTCATTCACTCATTCACACATTACTGCGCTGTCACTCAGAGCACGTCTCACAACACATCTGTATGTTCCTTCACTCATTCACACATTGATCAAAGCTAAGAAACGATCCCGACAGCTAAAAATGCACAGGATTTAGTGAGGAATTTAAGATGAATAATATTCAACTCGTATCTGTTGATGACTTGTTAAACTGCCAGTATCAAATGTCTGCCAGTGTTGAATGTTATGGTTAAAGTTTGGCTCCATTCTGGGCCGGAAACACTGATAATGTATCTGTGACCCTGTGTGATTCTATAGCAGCTGATGTTGTCTGTACGGCGCCAATAGCCAGGGTTGCTGTGCCTTGTTTAGATTTCCTACATTATTTAGTGACATTGTTGACAGAACACTTGTTCCTGAAAGTGGTTAAAAGGTTCTTCTCTAGGTAGGTGTATAACACAGGAGGCAGCTGACCGGAGGACTCATAATAATGACCGGAACAGAGCTAATGGAATGGAAACAATGTGTTGGATGTATTTGATACCATTCCACTCATTCAGCTCCAGCCATTACCATGAGCCTGTCCTCACCAATTAAGGTGCCACCAACCTCCCGTGTACAACGACAACAAGTTAGGAAGTATCGATAAGCACGTGAACCCGGCATATGTGTGACTGGTGCCGGGGAATGACAGTCAGGAAGTGAGAGTGGGAGAGATGCGCTTGTACTAATCCAATCGTGACAGCAGCCTTAACCCCGCCCGTTTCTTTACAGGCGATTTAGTTAGGCTATTTGCAACGCTTCACACTATTTGTGGCACAGATGCGTGCTGGCAGCTGAACATGTTCTGATCACAGGTAACTACAAAAAAGACTTGTATCATAATTGAATTTGGAAGGTTCAGCATTAAAATACAACTTGACTAGTTTATGATGATGAAAGTAGTTTATGGGGTCCCCAGTAAAACTGGATGCAGTAACGTCATTATGACTTCATGGTCAGGTTATAAATGGTTGTATAAGGACGTTTTGTTAATGCCTTTGGAAACCATGAAAATATATCTTGCTCTGTGGGTAACTGAGATGACAGAAGAATGAAAAAGTTTACCCTCTTCATTGTCTGTGTCTTTAAGCAGTGAGTCTTTGGACTTGGAGAGGCTGCAGGGCCAGAGAGTGCCACACTTAGCCAGGCGTGTGAGCACCATAGACTGCAACGTGCTCAACACCAGGATGACCAAACAGAAACAGAAGTGCTTTTCTATGGAGAACAACGAGAGAGATGTGTG